>NC_042622.1:2282756-2527308 GCF_901001135.1 Rhinatrema bivittatum
CATCCTATCTTTGTGAAATGGGGTTTTCTGCAGTGACAGCAACCAAAACAAGATTACAGAGTAGACTGGACATAAGGAAGACACTTCGGGTGTCACTGTCTCCCATCATCCCTAGATGGGACCATCTCGTTGCAGGGAAACAAGTTCAGTGCTCTCACTGATTCTGCATTATAAATCTAATTAAATTGTACAACATGCACTTGCTTGTGTTTTGTTATGTGTGTGTCAACCCCCTCCCCGGTCTGTGGAAAATTTGTCTTGCATGAAACTGGTCCGTAGTGCAGAAAAGGTTGGGGACCACTGCCATATACAATATTCCGTCACAACCTTGCTGGGAGTAATTAGCAGTAATTAGGCAGCAGGGAGTTCCCTTTTAAATTATTCTATTTGCATCTGGGGAGCACTGTATTAATAAGTGTAGTGCACGCCTACAAAACTGGTTGGCCAGTATTCATGAGGTGTTTGCAGAATATTTGAGAAACCTGTGTTATTACAGTCACCTAAATTCTCACTTTTTTTTCACTATTAGGAAAACTTTAAAAACGGGAGGGGCAGGTTTTTATGACCATGATTGTAATAAGTGGATGTCTGTGTGGCATTTGCTGTTTTTGGATGTCTTTTCCTCCCAGGACATCCAAGGAAAGCAAAAGGCTTCATATCTCTGTCCCTGTGCAAGGCAGGCAGAGAAATGGACAGATACAAAAGAAAGTCCGAAACCACTTTGGGCAAAAAGGAGGTTGAAAAGGCTCACGGCAGGAAAGAGCCTGCAGCTGAGAGCCCCTGACATGCCGAACAGACTGCTAGCAGGTGAGCAGCGGTGGAAAAAACTCAAGCACCAAATTCATATTCCAAACAATTAGCTGGCTCATTCGCATCACTAGCAAACCATTTACCTTATTTCCCCAGCTGTGTAACTTATATTTAACACACTGTAAACTGATAACTGCTTTACTGTTTAACAGCTCGTGTCTGTAAGAGGTTTTCCTCCTGCATCTCTTCTGTGTTCTCCTGTTTACAACATCTTAGCTAACGCGGGTATTTCCTTATTCCTTTTCCTCTTTGTAAGATCACGCAGTACCTCCTCCTTTCCACACATTAAGCAACAAGTGCAGATGACTTTTGTTTTAGTTTGAGGCAAGTGGGTTCACAAACTTCCAGAACTTTGATACACAACCTTTCATGTAAACATTTAAAATTGCAAAATCTGTATCCAATTCTTTACAAGAACTCATCAGTAACAAACAAAATAGGCAGTGATGTGTATCCCCCCCCCCCCCACCATCTCTTTCCCCTATTTAACCACACAGTAACAAGTATTTCCTACACAAAAAGGTTAAACTTCTAAACTTGAAAGATTTTACTATCTTAATTTTTCTTATTTTCAAAAGCTAACCAACTGTTTAATATTCTCAGCTCTGTTATTTCTTATTGTCCAGGAGATCACGTGATGCCTTGAACTGAGCAAGATGTGCTCTGGTTGCTCTGTCTCCATAAATCCCCCACATCTGCCTCCATCGCTGCCTCTACACCCTAATTTAGCACCTAGGCGACAGGGCACGACACCACGAGTGCTGTGACGGGTTCCCGGGTATGTCAGTCCGGATTACCCGACAAGGAAAACGGATAAAGAGAAATCCCATCTCCCCGAAGACAAGATGGCAACCACAGGACAGGCCTCCGAGCCGGCTTCACGGAGCTTAAATCTGCAGTAATGGCAGCTTTGGAACCCGAGTTCCAGAAGATTATAGCAAAGATCTCCGAAGTTAACGACAGTCGCAGCTATGGATAATCACTTCGAGAATAGCGGGTCTCGGCGAACCATGATGCAGTGGCTGCCCTGGAATCTACTGTGACAGCTCCAAGCAAGACGAAAGACTCAAAGATTTGAAAAAGCAATCGAGACGGAATATTCTCCATTTTATTGGACTGCCCGAATCCATCTCAGATGCAAACCTGGAGAGTTTTCTAGAAACCTGGCTAGCGGAATCTCTGACCCTGGCAACTTCACATGGCCTGCTGCGGGTAGAGCAGGCCATTGCTTAGGCTCCTGGAAGGATGAGGTAAATCGACCCCGAGTAGTTATAGTGAGATTCCTGGACTTTATGCAAAAAACGGAGGTCTTGCAGGAAACTCAGGCTGGGAAAAAATTGACTTACAGAAGCAAAGATATTTTGGTGTTTCAAGATTACTCCATGTGTGTCTCCTCTCAGCGGAGGGAATTCTCACCCTACTGCACTTGCCTACACAAGTTAGGGGTAAAATTTATGGTCTACCCAGTTAAACTTCGGGTCCATCTGCCTAATGGGCCACAATGGTGTCAATCCATCACCGAGGCAGCGACCCTCCTCACCCGCCTAGAAATGGAACAACCCAGGCGGGAAACATCTTCATCTTGACTTGATTTCCTCAGTGGGTAAGCATGAGAGATTGAATTATGACTCAAATGGATGGAGAGGATCTTCAACTCAAAGCAGTTTGCCACAGTGGGACATCTCTTTAAGATGCTGGGGTACCCCCTCATTTGCATTTTCAGGTTAGCGTGACTGTCCTCCGGTTAGTTGTCAATTTTACTAACTGTTCATAATGGCGACAGGGTGCGCTACAGTGGGACTGTTCAGCAAACAGCTGCACATACCAATTCATATTTCAGTATTTGGAGACTGGTTTCAGAGGCCCTAATGCTGATCTTGTGAAGACCCGGTGCTCGTTCTGGACTGTCCTTAGCTGCTGTTACTATGGACATGGGCCCTGGTTGTGGTTTCCAAACTTTGAGTTATGTTTGAACTGGCTTTTTTTGGTGCCACTGAGGGGCCTAGTTGTATATGTTTCTGTTGACTCTTTGTTAATATCAATGTGGAGTTATGTGGGGGGGGGGAGGGGGTAAGGTATGAAATGCTCCCTGTTCCACGCGCAGGTCACCAGAGGCAGGCAGAGCTCCGGAGTCTCAATGCGTGGATGAGACGATGGTGCAAGGAAGAGGGATTCAGTTTTGTTAGGAACTGGGGAACCTTTTGGGGAAGGAGGAGTCTCTTCCAAAGGGATGGGCTCCACCTTAACCAGGGTGGAACCAGACTGCTGGCGCTAACCTTTAAAAAGGAGATAGAGCAGCTTTAAACTAGAACAAAGGGGAAAGCCGACAGTCGCTCAGCAGCGCATGGTTCGGAGGGAGGTATCTTCAAAGGATACTAATGATGCATTAGAATTAGGGCATCCCGACAGTGAGGTTCCAATAATTAGAAAAGTAGTCCAAGTGCCTGTAACTAAAAACTCACCTGAGCTAAAAAATTCAAACATCCCTGTCAATTAAAAAGCAGAATGAAAATACAAACAAAAAACACACTTTGAAATGTTTGTATGCTAATGCCAGAAGTCTAAGAAGATGGGAGAATTAAAATGTATAGCAGGGAATGATGACATAGACTTAATTGGCATCTCAGAGACATGGTGGAAAGAGGATAACCAATGGGACAGTGCTATACCGGGGTACAAATTATATCGCAATGACAGAGAGGAGCAGTCGGGAGGAGGTGTGGCGCTTTATGTCTGGGATGGCATAGAGTCCAACAGGATAAACATCCTGCATGAGACTAAATACAAAATTGAATATTTATGGGTAGAAATCCCTTGTGTGTCGGGGAAGACTATAGCGATAGGGGTATACTACCGTCCACCTGGTCAAGATGGTGAGTCGGACAGTGAAATGCTAAGAGAAATTAGGGAAGCTAACCAAATTGGTAGTGTAGTAATAATGGGAGACTTCAATTACCCCAATATTGACTGGGAAAATGTATCATCAGGACACGCTAGAGATAGAATAAATGATAGTTTTAAGGAGCAATTGGTTCAGGAACAGACGAGAGAGGGAGCAATTTTAGATCTAATCCTCAGTGGAGCACAGGATTTGGTGAGAGGTAACGGTGGTGGAGCCGCTTGGCAATAGTGATCATAATATGATCAAATTTGAATTAATGACTGGAAGGGGAACAATAAGCAAATCCAAGGCTCTCGTGCTAAACTTTCAAAAGGGAAACTTTGATAAAATGAGAAAAACTGAAAAAAAACTGAAAGGAGCAGCTACAAAAGTAAGAAGTGTGCAAGAGGCGTGGTCATTGTTAAAAAAAATACCATTCTAGAAGCACAGTCCAGATGTATTCCACACATTAAGAAAGGTGGAAAGAAGGCAAAACGATTACCGGCATGGTTAAAAGGGGAGGTGAAAGAAGATATTTTAGCCAAAAGATCTTCATTCAAAAATTGGAAGAAGGATCCAACAGAAGAAAATAGGATAATACATTTAACTTGCCAACGTTTATGCAAGACATTGATAAGACAGGCTAAGAGAATTTGAAAAGAAATTGGCTGTAGAGGCAAAAACTCACAGTAAAAACTTTTTTAAATATATCCGAAGCAGAAAGCCTGTGAGGGAGTCAGTTGGACCATTAGATGATCGAGGGGTTAAAGGGGCACTTAGAGAAGATAAGGCCATCGCGGAAAGATTAAAGGATTTCTTTGCTTCGGTGTTTACTGAAGAGGATGTTGGGGAGGTACCCGTAATGGAGAAGGTTTCACGGGTATTGATTCAGATGGACTGAATCAAATCATGGTGAACCTAGAAGATGTGGTAGACCTGATTGACAAACCGAAGAGTAGTAAATCACCTGGACCGGATGGTATACACTCCATAATTTTGAAGGAACTAAAAAATGAAATTTCAGACCTATTAGTAAAAATTTGTAACTATCATTAAAATCATCCATTGTACCTGAAGACTGGAGGATAGCAAATGTAACCCCAATATTTTAAAAGGGCTCAGGGGCGATCCAGGAAACTACAGACCGGTTAGCCTGATTTCAGTGCCAGGAAAAATAGTGGAAAGTGTTCTAAACAGCAAAATCACAGAACATATAGAAAGACATGGTTTAATGGAACACAGTCAGCATGGCTTTACCCAGGGCAAGTCTTGCCTCACAAATCTGCTTCACTTTTTTGAAGGAGTTAAACAACATGTGGATAAAGGTGAACCGGTAGAAGTAGTATACTTGGATTTTCAGAAGGCGTTTGACAAAGTTCCTCATAAGAAGCTCCTAGGAAAAGTAAAAAGTCATGGGATAGGTGGCGATGTCCTTTCGTGGATTGCAAACTGGCTAAAAGACAGGAAACAGAGAGTAGGATTAAATGGACAATTTTCTCAGTGGAAGGGAGTGGGCAGTGGAGTGCCTCAGGGATCTGTATTGGGACCCTTACTGTTCAATATATTTATAAATGATCTGGAAAGAAATACGAGTGAGAATCAAATTTGCAGATGACACAAAATTGTTCAGAGTAGTTAAATCACAAGCAGATTGTGATAAATTGCAGGAAGACCTTGTGAGACTGGAAAATTGGGCATCAAAATGGCAGATGAAATTTAATGTGGATAAGTGCAAGGTGATGCATATAGGGAAAAATAACCCATGCTATAGTTACACAATGTTGGGTTCCATATTAGGTGCTACTACCCCAAGAAAGAGATCTAGGTGTCATAGTGGATAACACATTGAAATCGTTGGTTCAGTGTGCTGCGGCAGTCAAAAAAGCAAACAATGTTGGGAATTATTAGAAAGAGAATGGTGAATAAAACAGGAAATGTCATAATGCCTCTGTATCGCTCCATGGTGAGACCGCACCTTGAATACTGTGTACAATTCTGGTCGCCACATCTCAAAAAAGATATAATTGCGATGGAGAAGGTACAGAGAAGGGCGACCAAAATGATAAAGGGGATGGAACAGCTCCCCTATGAGGAAAGGCTGAAGAGGTTAGGACTTTTCAGCTTGGAGAAGAGACGGCTGAGGGGGAATATGATAGAGGTGTTTAAAATCATGAGAGGTCTAGAACGGGTAGATGTGAATCGGTTATTTACTCTTTCAGATAATAGAAAGACTAGGGGGCACTCCATGAAGTTAGCATGGGGCACATTTAAAACTAATCGGAGAAAGTTCTTTTTTACTCAACGCACAATTAAACTCTGGAATTTGTTGCCAGAGGATGTGGTTAGTGCAGTTAGTATAGCTGTGTTTAAAAAAGAATTGGATAAGTTCTTGGAGGAGAAGTCCATTACCTGCTATTAAGTTGACTTAGAAAATAGCCACTATTACTAGCAATGGTAACATGGAATAGACTTAGTTTTTGGGAACTTGCTAGGTTCTTATGGCCTGGATTGGCCTCTGTTGGAAACAGGATGTGGGCTTCATGGACCCTTGGTCTGCCCCAGTATGGCATGTTCTTATGTTAACAGTCTCAGCCAATAGTGCTATGAGGGACATGTTGCTCAAGTTCTCTCATAGAGCCTCTCTCTCTCCATTGTTGGCCCATAATATGCAACTCACTCCTTCGGATACATGTGGCAAATGTTCAGAGGCTGTGGGCTCCCTTTTACACCGCTTCTGGGGATATCCTTACATCCAATGGTTTTGGTCCCGTATCCTCTTGTTATACCAACAATTTGTCTAGCTCACTGCCACTGCAAATAGGGGTAGTGTTTGAGGTAGACCTGACCAAGTATTGGAGTAAAAATAGATGATAGTATGTTGGCTAGGAAGTTTCTGGCACAGGGGAAAACTATCTATTCTGCTGGTGTGGCGAGATGCGACAGGGCCTTCTTTCTGGCAATAGCGCAATGCCATACACTCAATGACGACCATGGAATCTTTGGCTGCCCGCACCTCTAACCATACCAAGCAGAAATTCCTACAAATTTGGAGACATTATAGACTCTCTCACATAGGGCGCATAGCCAGGTTCTAAATATGCTTTAAGAGTATTATAACGGCGCTGGCAAAGAGTCATATGCTTGTTGATGCATCCGGGGTGGGCAGTTGATAAGAGGTGGCAGGTCTTCTACCCAACTTCGCCAGATGTACCAGAGTACGGTGTCTAGCATGAGGCAAAAAGCTACGCTACTTCCTGATTGATGGGGGTGATATGCAGGCGAGTAGATGTTAGCGTACCTATGATTGTCTACTATAAAAACCAATAAAAAAAAGTCTTGAACTAAATATACATTCCAGAGTCTCAAACCAAGAAGCTTGGTTCCACATCTGGCAGCTGCTAAAGATTGGACAATTAATCCCTTCTCCCGCACACTAGAAACACCTCCATGCTCATTTTTCTCAGTACCTCCTGCTTATAGGACATCACCACCAAATATGAAGCACAAAAGCAACTTCTCCACAACCTCTCCAGCAATCACTCCTAGCGCCATATATATTTTATTTTAATCTATACAGCATCAAATGCCACCTAGACAAAAACTTTGAAACTGTTTTCCTTAAACTGCACCATTACAGATGTTTGGCTCAATTTATAATTGTATCCCACTGAGCCTTCCCCAACTCCTTTTCCCACTAACATACTTTTGGTTTAGAATCTTGTTCCTTACAAATATTTTAATAAGCCCTTTTGTTTGTGGGTTGCTAGCAAAACTGTTCAAGACACCCCAATTTCCTATCCACTAATGTTCTGAAATCTCCCTGCACATATCCATAAACTTCAGATCTTGGCATCTCCTACTCCTCCTGGATTTCTGGAGAGTATCTTTATTCTGAGTAACTGGCCCTTTCATCTCCTCCTACCCCAGAGAAAAATCTGTATATTCAACAGGCAGTAGAAGTGAAACATCTGCTTTCACTGCCCCTTCCATAATTGCAAAGTGTTTCACTCACTTGTATGAATCTCATGCTCAACCATGGGAGATACTGAACTGGCATCTTCTCCCAGCTGTACTGCTCAATTGTACCAATCGCCATGCTACAATAATCCAACTGTGCCAGCAGATAACACTTAAAATGGGGAACCTCCCAGTCCCCTCTATTTTTTTTCCAGGGATACATAATTGATCTCAAAATCCTGTTCTCGCCTCCAAAAATATTGAAAAGCCTTTGCTTGCAAATGATGAAATACAGTGATATTGCACAGATGAGTGAGCACAGGCAGAATATATTTTTTTTTTAACTAGCTATCCTTCCTAACCAGGATAGCTGATAATCATGTCACAAATTTAAATCCTCACTAAACCTGTTAGAGGATAATTTTATCACCTAGAATTTTTACTCCTAGGTATTTGTATTCCTACACCCAGCAAAATGGAAAGTTCTGCTTAAGAAGTTAACATTAAAGCCTCTTTTATCCACGTTTATTTTAAAGCCAGCTACTTGTCTAAATTCCTTAAACTCTTTAAAAGGTATAGGCAGGTCACAAGATGTCGTGCACCGAGAGAGACGTGTTTTGCTCAGCTCTGTGCTACCTCCTGCCACATCTCTCTTCACCTTGAGTCTCTCATAGTAGTTTGGTCTCATCGGTGAGCCCCTGATTTCTTTTTCATGGGACGTCGGCCTGTCTTGCGAGGCAGGAGAAGGAGAAAGAGAAACCCCAAATCGAGCCCTGGCAAGATGGCGGACACTTCATACATCGTAGACCTGAGCTCCTCGGCCAGTGCTATGATTGCAGAATTGAAAACTGCGGGGGTCACTGCTTTAGAACCTGAATTTAAGAAAATTTATGACAAGATCGGGGAGATAACCTAAATGGCCATTTATGACTCCCGCATGGGGGACATGGAACAACGAATCTTGGCCAATCACAATGCAGATGCTGCCGCTGAAGCTGAATTGAGCACTTTAAAATCAACGCTAGGGAGCCAGGACGACCGTTTAGATTGTGTTGTAACAACTTGCGGTTTGTAGGACTACCTGAGCAATTCCACCCTGGCCTCATTTCTGGAGCCATGGCTCACGGCGGAACTGGGCCTAGATTTATCCAGAGGCCTGTTGCATATTGAGAGCACCCATCGCGGGAGAGGGCTGAAAGACCTCGTATTATCTTGCTGGACTTTGCCTATAAAATTGCAATTCTGCAAGCTCTACATTCAGGAAAAAAGCTCTTTTATGACGACAAACCTGTTTTGGTCTTTCAAGATTCCTCTAAACTTTCAGCAATTCAGAAGCAGTTTTCACCAGTATGTGCGAGACTACATAAGCTGGGCTTGCTTTTTGCGCTTCTGTATCCAGCCGAACTGAGTCACTCTTCCTGAGGGAACTAAGTGGCTCCAATCTGCAGCAGAGGCTACCTCTCTAGCAGATTGCTTGCAATCAAGAGGTTTTGCTTTCATGTTGATTTTGACTTCTGATTAGATTCTCTTTTCCTTTGCTCAGACTGTTTTCTCTGCTTCCCCCATGTTGGTCGGGGGCTTGTGGACCTGTGGGGGACATTCTCCAATGACATTTATTCTAGATTGGTTTTGAACCTGCTCACCCTGTACCGGGAACAGACAGTGTTTGCGCCTCACAGGGACAATTTCACCTTTCCGTTTTTCCTTCTCTGTTTTGAGCCCAATGATGGGGAGGAAGAGGGGAGAGATGGGATCTAGATATTTCTTTGATGAGAGCTCTATATGTGGGGTTAACTATTATTGTTGCTGTACGTTTGTCTTTTGGTGGTGGGAGGAGGCATCTTAGATGATCCTTGGTCCAATGTTGGATAGCTTTGGGGGTGGGGTACCCCTCAAGCAAGGTCTATTTTCAACAGAGTGGGCAAATTGGTTACGACAGGCTGGTTGGGTTTTGAGTGGATGCCTTTTGTAGTTTTGGTTTGGTGTGATCATGCCTTACTTCAACCATGGGTAAATCTTCTTTGAAGATTGTGTCTTGCAATGTATGTAGTATAGGAGGAAAAAAATTGTAGCTTCCATGAAACAGGCAACAGAGATTGGTTTTCTTCAAGAAACCCATCTCAATGACAAGGAAGATCAAAAGCTTAAGAGGGATTGGGTAGGGCACATTTTTTATGCCTCTGCCTCTATCTACTAGATTTGCTGGGGTAGCCATTTTAGTATATAAGAATGTGACCATGACAGTCCTTCAAGAAGGAAAGGTTCCACAAGGATGGTTTTTAGTTTTATTGTGGAAATAGGGAGGGGGGGAAAGCTAATTATTTGGTAACCTTTATGTCCCTATGTTGGAAAAAGGAATGGTTACACATCTCATACTAACAACTCTTAGGCATGGGCTGTTAGTCTAGTGGCGGACCCTGCTCTGGATAAATCTCATCCCATGCAGGGTCCCTTTTAAGAGTTATAACTCCTAGATGTGTGGTGCACTCTCCACCCTTTGGACAAGGACTTCACACATCTGTCCAGAGCGCATGCCACCCTCTGTCAAGAAATAATCTCTCTCAGGTGATAGATACAGGCATTGATAATATTGAGATCTCTGACCACGCTCTATTTGGCTTGAGCTCTCAGGGTTGGAAATTCCCTTATTTAGCTAATGATACTGCCTTTCAATTGAATGTGAAGCAGAAGTGGGCAGATTATGTCAATACCAAATAGGATTCATTTAGACACCTCTCTGATCTTATCTTGGTATACTGCCAAGGCAGTATTGCAAGTTGGGGGGGGGGTATTATCTCTTATCTTGCTTGGAGGAGGAAATCCCTGGACAGATATTGTATCTTGAAGACACTTTGACCAAATCGTAAGCAATCTCTTCTTGCTAAAAATACTGCTGGCAACAGGGAGGCTTACTTCGCCATTCAAATTGCTTTAAACACTTTTACATCAGAAAGCAAAAAAAAACAAAAACAACGTTTCCTATAGGCATAAGCTTTACCGTTATGCTAACAAATCAGGGAAACTGTTGGCCCGTTTCATTAGGGGTCCCATAGGTCTCTCCCATACGTGAGGTTTTTCTGCTACCCAAGATATTTTACACCAGTTTGTGGATTATGCCAAGTTATATTCCTCTGGGGGAGGGGGGGGATGTTGATCTCAACAAATGCATTGACTTTTTGACCTCCCTGGGCCTTAAACCTTTTGAAGAACGACACTTGCAGCATTTTAATCGACCCATCAGCGTAGATGAAGTCAGAGTGGGAATCCAGGCAGCGAAGCCTTTGAAAGCTCCTAGCCCAGATAGTTTCAAGGCAGAATTTTATAAATTTTGGTGGATGTCGTCCCCTATTACCAAGTAAGACATTTGTGACTCTGGTGGATGGTGGACAATTCCCAAGGGATATGAATAAGGCGGTTATTACTGTTCTCCCAAAACCGGGGAAAGATCCAGCCTCAGTCTCCTCCTACCGCCCTATTTCTTTGCTAAATTTCGACCAGAAACTGTTGGCACAGATTTTAGCGGACAGGTTGGCAGTAATTCTGCTGGATTACAATGGGACAGGCCAAGCAGGATTTGTGAGGGGGGTGGTGTGCCATAGTTAATGGCCTAGCTCCCTTTGTACCACCAATAGTTTGCCTTTTCTAGTGGTTAGCTTTGACGCAGAAAAGGCGTTTGACAGAGCCGTGAATAGGCAGTACCTATTCACGGTGCTAGCTGGTTATTTTCTCCAAGGGATACGTTTATTATATACTAACCCGGTGGCGACCACTGTCTTCCACCTTTGCTAGTCACTGAAGCACAAGGCAAGGCTGCCCCCTATCACCTTTGTTATTCCTGGAACCATTATTGTTGCCCATCCAAAGGGTTCCTCTGTTTTCAAATATCCGCCTTTGCAGATGATTTGAGTTTTCCTATGTAATCTGGTGCCCTCTCTGTCACAGGTTTTGGGGGAATTCTCTGGTTTTGCATTGAATGAAGCAATGGCTTACCCGAATACACTTTGGGAGCAGTGGGGGGATGTTTTCCCCTGAAACGGGCGGAAGGTTCTTTTCGCTATCTGGGAATCATGGTTTCCCTGAATTTGGACCACCTATGTATTCTTAACATTTCTCCTTTGCTCACTCTAAGGACAGATTCAGACTTCAGCATAGTCTACCATTATCTTTGGGGGGCCGGGTAAATCTGTTTAAGATGAGTTTATTCCCTAAGTGGCTTTACGTTCTGCAGATCCTGCCTCTTCGTTTGCTGGGGAAAGACATTTGTGCGCTAGACAGACTGCTTTTGTGGATTTTATGGGCGGAGAAAAAAGCTTGAGTTGCTTTGGCTCAATTGAACGCTCCTTGGTCAGGAGGCGGCATGGGCCTCCCCGATACGAGAGGATATAACTTGGCAGGTCTTCTACGACTGGCGAGAGATTGCTTATACGGGGGATCTCTTTTTATTGCACTTGACAGCTATAAGCTAGTGGCGCACAACCTCAATCTGCACTGTATTTTACAAGCTTCCTTTAGCCATCTTCCTCCTTTTCTTGTTTGTAGTTTGTTGCTTTCTCTTCTTAGGTGGGCATGGAGGACCTTGCTGAGAAGATGACAGCTGTCTTCTTGCACGCCTTTTTTACCCATAAAAATCCAAACATTTTTCTGTTTGGGATGAGCAGGGTATAATTCATCTTCAGCAGGTTAACAGGACGTGGCCTTTTATCATTCCCAGAGTTACAACCTCAGTTTGGGTTAAGGGCTGCTGACTTTTTCTCTTATATGCAGCTGCACCATTATATTCAGTCCTTATGTGTGAAGGATCTGACTTTAGATGTGGTAAATTAGATTTCTTCCATTGTGACCAACAGAAAGTCTCTATTTTGCAGTTGCATAAGGAATGGCAAGCTTTGGAGACCTGAATGGGTCTCTGCTCTTTTGAAAAGGTGGTGTTTCAGAAGGGGGATTTGTGGTATCCTGCAAATCTCTTCTTTCTTGCTTTGGAGGGGTGATAACAAGTATCTGAGAACAGTTACCTACAGGAAATGCACTTAAGTTTCTGCACAGAGCATTCTTCTCTCAAATCTTGCTCCCTGGACCTAGGTTACAAGTGTTCTTCAGGGAGGGGCTCTCTTGCTCATGCTTTCTGGCAAAGAATTCCTAATTATATTGACACTTTGATAGGGGCTTCTCATGTTTCCATTGGATCTTGCTAAGTATGTATAGAGGGATGATAAGAGGACTCGTCACGAAACGTTCTACATTGCTAGTCTGGAAGGAGTCCAACGCCTTAGTTTTGGCAATGGAGAAATGGCATAATAAGGGGCGATGGAATCTTTAGCAGCTCCTTCCTCTTTTCCTCTCAAGATGAAATCACTAAAAGTCTGGGATCCATACTTACACAGCCTTCTTGCAGAGTTAGGAGCTATGTCTTTAATACCTTATAGGATGTTGATTATTTGAGGTTATTTATTTATTTATGGGGGAGGGTGTTTTGTATGGGCTTGATGTACCAGAGTATGACATCAAGCTTATTTGGTGTGTTCGAGTTTGTTATGGGCATGGGTGCTTGTAAAGTTGAAAATCTTTATGCTGTTTATGTATTTTCTAATGGTGTTAATAAAAATATTTCACACAAAGGGCACCCATCTTATACCCCACTAATTCAAACGATTCATCATAGCTTCCATTTAATTTGGCATAAAGTTGCACCACGCATTTAAGATTTTTCACCAAGGTCCAAGTTAAAACTATCAGAAGCTGCCAATCAACTGCATGGGAGGCTTTTTCAGAATCAGTTTGAGAAGTATGTGCTATACATAACAGATTGTAGAAATTGTTTGATATTATCTGGAGCCTGTCTTCCTACAATAAATCCTACTTGATCAAAGTTAAATCCGCTCTGGCATAACTCCCATCAAGCACAAGGCTATTTTAGCCACAATTGCATTATTTGTTTGTTTATAGGACACTCCTTATGAATAACCAAGATAGCAGCCAGTCTCAGAAGTGGACAATATTAGAGACACAGGAATTAAACTGTTAAAGGTTTGACTGATCTACTCTTAACATAACTAGAAGTATTACAGGTGGTTAATGTATCAGCCTGTCCACTTAATCCCTCATTGCTGAAGAAACAGTGGGCAATTGGATCTAATCTAAATATTCAATAGCCCACCTAATATTGCACCTTGCTTACATATTCTAAAACTTGGACAACCTATTTCTAATATCCTCATCTCCTTTTTAATAGGACATTTTTGTTCGTCTAGCTCTTAATTTTAAAGCTTACAATTTGCTAAGCCTTCTCATCATTCTCAAGAACATTTGCCAAACATTTGAGCTTAAACTCCAAATCAACATATAAAAGATTCAAGTCCTCCCTTATTTTCCCAAGTTAACCTCCAGTTCTCCTAGAGCCAATTATTTTCTGTAGTTCCTCCAACTGTTTCATTTTCTTCTTCCTTACAGACCAATAAAACTTCCTTCTCAGCCCCAGCAGATACCTCCAGGAACATCTCCTGTCTCAATCATATTTAAGTACACTTCAGTGCCATTTGTAAATGGTTCTCTTTAAATGAATCTTTTAAGGGATGAAAAAAAATTAATCTCCAAAACGGTTCTCCCCCACTGGATACTAAAAGCCATTTATCTCGATCCACACAGGAGAATGATCTGTTATGTTTTCAATTAACACTAGTAACAGTTCATGGAAGTTTTTTGTTAGACACTGTTCCTTGTAAAGGCTTTGCCTATATATCCATTGTTGTAAGTTATCTGTAAACCGGCACGATGTGCAAACGGTTGCCGGTATATAAAATTAAATAAATAAATAAGATACGTCTGAGGGATGCGAGAAAGGGCGAAGTCTCGTACACAAAGCACTCTCCATGCATCAACGACATTGCCACAGCTTCTATGTCCTTTTAACCTTTCCATACTCCCAAGAGGAATTATCTACTGTGGGAGAAACAGCCCAATTAATATCCTGATGTACATTTGGACCACAAAGACTGGCGAGAGTTGTATTTCTATTATGAATCCTCCCTTTTAAGAACTCTCTCCCATCTCTATCCTTTATTTCTTGTACTATCAAATCAAAATGCTCGCCCCCCAGCATTTCTGTTCCTTTCCCTATTAGAAGCCCAATATACTGGAGGATAATTTTTATTTCTAAACAATCCCTCATCCCAGACTCTCATCCAGTTTTAACCTAGATGATTCCTTAAAAGAAAATGTCTTTTCATAGGCACACAAGCCAATAACTGTGCATCTCTAGACCCATAACTTGTGATTACATGCCGCCACTTCTTTGCTTAATATCTCTCCTCCTATCTAGCATTCCCAAACATCTCCATTTCCTGCAGGTCACTCCTGCGCTACCAATCCAATCCCGAATCCTCTCTCATACACAAAAGCATCACTAATGAAAACAGCCACTGGATCAACCCCCCTCTACTTCCTCGCACCTCCACCAGACCAACTTGCTCTGCCCTCCAAGGAACACCCCGCACCCCCTCTATCAAATCTACTAAACTTATCTCCACAATGAAAAGAGCCTTTTCCCTGGCTGGCCCCACCCTTTGGAATTCCATGCCCCCAGACTTACGCACCGAAACCTCTACACCCAAATTCAAAAAAAAGCTAAAAGCCTGGCTGTTCCTACAGGCCTACCCGTCCCACGCTAACCACCTTCCTGGTGACTCCCTGAGCTGCGTATAGTACTTTTTTCATTGAATAACCGTGTGCATTCTGCTTCTACTCCCCCCCGGGCCAACACTTCGTTAAACTGCTTATTTTACTCCATTCTCCCCCCTTCCGCTAGCACTCCTTTCTGAAACCTATTTTTGCTACCTTAATGCTTTGTAGAAAATCCTGTAAATTTCCTTTGCCTACCCAGCTCTCTAATCAGTTTATCGACTATATGCCATTGAACCTTGTAAATTGTTACTCCGTTTATTAGTTCCTTTTTACATAGTTATTGTTCCCTGTAAAGGCTCCGCCTATTAGTTGTTAGTTATCTGTAAACCGATACGATGTGCAAACGGTTGTCGGTATATAAAAAATTCTAAATAAATAAAAATATCATATGGCATAAGGAAGAATGTTAGCTGACCAGGTAAAAAACTTTGGCAAGCATGTGCAGAACCACGCTGTTATGGAAAAGTTTAGTATAAGGTGGATAAGTCACTAGAGGCTGGAGATCACCAACTTCAATGCCAAAGCAACTGCAACCAAAAATACCATCCAGGTCAGGAATCTTCAGCTCACAGGAGCCTTCATCAACTGGTTAAATGCCACTTTCAGGTGTCAAGACAAAGCAGAAGGCGTAAATAGGGTGTTTCAACAGAAGCAACTCCTGCATAAATCAAGCTAATTCTAAAGAGATGACATCAGAAAATCTCTTCAAACAGGATATCCTTAATGAATATGCATGAGAAAAATCTGAATGCAATGAGGTAGTGCTCACAAATCTCATGCATACAGCTTGTTGCAAGCTTCCAAGTTCTCTTCCCTGTTGATTGTAACTTTGACTCATTCCTACTTACTGTTTATCTTTCGTTTACTTGAATAGTTACCCCAGTTTTTTATTCTTGTTAATTGTAAACCGATCCGATATGGTTATTTACTATGAAGGTCGGTATATAAAACTGTTAAATAAATAAATAAATAAATATTCATTGTAGATATCCTGAAAACCAGACCAGTCTTTAGTTCTTGAGCACCGGAGCTGGCCACCCCTGTACTGTGCATTACCAATGGGGACAGTGTTTTCTATGTCAAAGCCTTGACCACATCCTCCAACAACATTCCACAGCTTGCTTATATTTCGCTTCCTCCTGACACTGCCCAGCACCTCAAATTGCATCACAGCACCAAAAAAAAAATCTGACTGCAATTACCTGGACACTTGCACTAACTCAGAGTCTGACAACTTTTTTTTTTTTTTTTAACACTTTAACCAGAGTAAGTAAATTAGTCAAAGGAGGGAGAAAAGATGGCTGGGAACAACAAAATCCCTACTTCTCTCTTTAGAACCTACAAAGAAAACCACCCATGAAAAAGGGGGAGAGTGGGAAATTTTACAGACCAAGCTAGAAAGAGTCCTACTGCAAGCCACTGGAGGTCCCTTGAAAGGCTCAACTCAAGCAGGGTAAGAGGTGCAGAGATCACCCTAGGAGCAGCACAAGCCACACCCGTCTTCACCAACCTAAAGAGTCCTACTGCAAGCCATTAGAGGTCCCCTGAAGCAGGGTCACCCTAGGAGCAGCACAAGCCATACCTGTCTTCACCAACCTAAACCAGGCTTCAAAAGCACTGGGTATGATTTTTTACCATGTGCTGAGGACAATACTGGTAGGCTGAGTGCAGCAGGGGATTTTATAAGGGTTTAAAAAGAAGAAAGGAAAATATAAAAAGAAATCTTTAACCCCACCAATCTCTCCTTCAAGAAAAGGAGATTTTAACAAGTGTCAATTCTGAGACCACCAGACTGGCTTGCTGACACCCATTTCCTTGAAGTAAGTGGTTTTGACTTGTAAGATTGGTAGGTTTAAAAATTTTATTATATTTTTCTTTTCCTTTTGGATGATCCTATAAGGATTAATATCAGCAAAACCTGTCGTCACCACCTGCTGGCTGGGGAATATAATCCATGCGTCTAGACTGCCCTAAACTGGATGAAGAGGAAAATCTTTTCTACAGTGCAAGACACTATACAATTGCTACCCTACTTATCAGTACTAAAAAATGTTTCTCCAAGTCTGTAAAAACTTTTTTTTTTTTTTTAATTTAAAACATAGCTCTACTAATGAAGCAAAGCAGTTTATTCTTCAGGTTCCCTGCACTGGCCACCAGCGCATTGTATGCCAACAAAAAACAATTTGAGCTGGGAAACGCATCAACTTACTTTGTCAACCCCCATTTTCTTAAAGCCAGCCTGTAGGATCTTGAAGTTCTGAATGTATTCGTGCTCCAGCTTGGCTTGAAACTTCACTTTCTTTAGCGCAATTGAGCCAGGGAACAGCATGTCCATAAACTGACAATAAGCACTACCTGCCAGAAAAGAGAGACACCCACTTTTATCTAAATATTCTTTTTCATACTGCACTGCCCAGCATGACCAGAAAAAGATATAAAACTTAAAATACAGGCAAAGAATGTATACAAAAAAACATTTAGAAATCTACTAAGCATGTTTCTCTTTCACACATGAATAATCCTTTTTTGTACATCAGGTCCTTAAGCCATACAGAGATGTAGTCCCTACATGAAGATGGTAATGCCCAACCTGATGTTTAATTTATTTGTTGTATACCACCTTGGCCAATCCTTAGGTCTCAGGAAGACAGTTGAAAAAAAAAAAAAACTTAAATTCAAAATTAACCTGATCCATAAATTAAAATAGAAAACAAAGGCAAAGAAGCCAGCAGTGACATCTGAAACAATGTAGTCAAAATCTTGCATATGCATTGGCTTGCAAAAGTATTCAACCCCCTAAAAAGTTAGATGTGTGGATTCCAAGTGACACAGATTACTCCAGACAGTGTTTATTACAAGTCAGTATGGTTCTGAAGGCAGTTAAGCTCACTTCTCTACAAACTTCCTTCCCATAGTCACCTTAGAATTTCTGTTGTCAGTTCTAATACAAGAGCAGTTCCTCCATTCTGAGTATGGGCTAGCGTCAGTCACAATTTTAGGCACCTAAAACTTCTACAATACCATGTATAGACTCTGTAGCACTTTTAAAAACTTAAAGCAGATCCTATTAGAAACTTTCTACAGGGTCACTCATTGTTCAGTTTCAGTCTTGTAGAAGTACTAGCTGTAATTTAGTTTATTGTATTTCTATACCGTCACATCAGACGTGCCTTCACAACGGTTTACAGGGTTTAAAACATATAACAAATACAATACATTTATAAAATAGTAATAACTGTTAAAAAGTATGAAATAAGTTAGTTATTAAAAGCAGTAAAAGTAAAGTAGGTCAATTAAAATATAAAATTAAAAACAAATAATCACAAAAACAGCAGATAAACCATAAAAGACTGAGCCCAATTAATTCAACAATGCTGGTATAGCTGGTGTTTCTTATTCGTATCTTACTACATATTTTAGTTTGTCAGGAGCACTAGCCTATTAGGGATTCAGGCTATACCCTCTTACCTGAACATAACTGTTCAATCTTTGTCAGGTTCAGTTGCAACGACTCATTGATCCAGGCCAGCATGTCATGTCGACTCAAGTTATCACTGGTTACAGAGGTGGAATATACATTAACAGCCATTTTCTAAAGAAAAGAATCAGAAAACATCTCTTTACCACAAGTGACACAGCAATGGATGCAATAAGCAAAAGGTTAATGCTACAAATCAGAAAAAATGGGATTTACATCAAAAGGTTTACTGCTCCAAACAGAGCAAAATCAGCAGGCCTGTGTGTTTTAATCAGCTGTTTATAGCAGTGCGACCAGATGTACACTTTCCTGTGGCAGCAGCAGCAGCAGCAGCTCATGATAGGGCCGGGGGTAGCTTTTCGGGAATGCAAGCTGTGCGGCTGCAGAAAGGCGGCCCCTCCTGCGCGGTACCGCAGCACTTTCTGCCTTTTCCTCTCCCCTCCCCTCTCCCGCTGGTAGGAAGACGGCAGTGCTTATCCTCTGCTGGGCTAAGCGGCATGGGGCCCTGCAGCCACATGGAAGGCACTCGCTAAACATGGCTCACGTGCCCTCGTGAAGGCAGCGATGGGACTCACTGCTGCGCTCCTACACACAGCAGCAGCAGCAGGAGGAGGAGAGGAGGAGAGGAGGCTCGTGGCACTGGAGATCAGGTCTCGGACCTGCTGGAAGCGCGTTTCACCAGAGCTCCGCACAGAGCAGAGACCCTGCGGCACAGGGCAGGATCCCTGGGGGGGGGGGGCATCAGCCGGGCACGGCGGCTGCGGAAGGACAAGAAGAGGACTGCGGCTGCTGGGCCCCCCTGAGCAGGCGGCCACCTCCGCATGCAGAGGGAACTGTACCCCCGGCACTGCTCAGCAGAAAATGGAGTCAGGCATGGAGAGGCCCCTCCCGGTACCGATAAACGGCGCAAGGCTGGGGCCTGGCCGCGGCCCCCGAGCACAGCCTGAGACGGAGGAGCACGTTCTGCAGGACAAGCCCACGAGAACCGGCGCCCGAGCCTCACCGCGTGCGCGCTCTCAGCGTCCGCTCCTCCGCCTCGTCAGCCCGTTACCGCCCTCGCCCGAGCCCTGCTTGTTCAAACCGGCCCCGCCCGTGCTGACGCAGCACGCCCGAAGCCTCCCCGGCGGCATCGCGTCACCTCCGCGCCACGTCATCGCGCACGCACGTCGTGGCGTGCGCGGCCGGAAGTCTGGCGTTCGGCGTGCTTCGTGACGTAGTGCGCGAGGAGCCTGGTGAGTGTCTGAGGCTCGGGGAGGGATCCTCCATGCACAGGGCCAGGCCGCGTTTACACGAAGGTAACCGGCAGGGATCTACAGGGCGAAGCGGATTAAATTCCCACACGGAACGCAAACCTCAAGCTCCTGGTGTCCACTCTATGCCCCCCCCCCAGAGCAGTGATGCCTTCCTCAGGACCTGCATAACCGCCCGTGCCCATTCATGGGGCGCGCGCCGGTTATGGGCTCCCGAGCTTTGCCTCCGCCTCGGAGTCTTTTCATTCTCTGTCTTATCCCCCCAGCCTCAGTGACATGGGGAGGCCGTGCTCTAAGCACTGGGTGAGAGTCGCACTAAATGCTGGGAACACCAGCGGTACAGGAGCTCTGGCAACTGTGTGTGGCAGCCAACGTAACTAACCCCGCCATAGCAACTTCTCCCTTCTGCTGAAGAAAGGAGCTGCTCCATTTTCTCGGGTTCATGTATTGTGCCCCCCCCCCCCTCCCCCCTTACACACTCTCTCTCTCTCGTTTTAAAAGTGGAAGAGAGACTGGTGAGCCTTTCAGTACTTCCCTCTCTCTCCTGTTAACCAGATGAGTCTGTCTTTGGTTCCTCCTCCGCAGAGATTGATATGCCATATGCCAGTTTTCTTAATGTAGATGTATCTTGAGCTTGAAAAGGTGGGGAAACACTGGAGTAGATAGAGGTAGCATTTGGAATCAAGGGAAGCCTTACACCCAAAAGGAAGGTCAGACTGCTGTATTACCAGATGGAGAACTGCGAAGAGGCAGTAATGTAAATAATCTAGAGATGGAGAAGATGAGTGAGGCGATCAAACATGCTGATAATGCAAAATTATTCAACGCTCTTAAATCATAAGAGGATGAGGTCCCATGATGCAGTGAGCTAGCAGGACATGCATCTGCTGAACTCTGGGTGCCATCCTCACTAAAATTTAAATTCAGGTGTTGTATAGCAACGATTGGAGTCACATACCCAAGAATGAGGAGTAGCCTAGTGGTTAGAACGTGGGCTATGAACCAGGAGACCAGGGTTTGAGTCCTGCTGTCACTCCTTGTGACCTTTATCCTCCATTGCCTCAGGTACAAACTTACAGGTCGATACAGTAAAGTGTGCTCCGTCGGAGCGCAATGTCAGCCTGCTCTGGACGCGTGTTTTCCCTTACCCCTTATTCAGTAAGGGGAGGAAAACACGCGGCCCACCCGCGGCACCTAATAGCGCCCTCAACATGCAAATGCATGTTGATGGCCCTATTAGGTATGTGCGCGGGATCCAGTAAGTAAAATGTGCAGCCAAGCCGCACATTTTACTCTAAGAAATTAGCGCCGACCCAAAGGTCGGCGCTAATTTCTTCCGGTGCCAGGAAAGTGCACAGAAAAGCAGTAAAAACTGCTTTTCTGTGCAACCTCCGACTTAATATCATAGCGATATTAAGTCGGAGGTCCCCAAAAGTAAAAAAAAAAAAAAAAATTTGAATTCGGCCCGCGGCTGTCGGGCCGAAAACCGGACGCTCAATTTTGCCGGCGTCCGGTTTCCGAGCCTGTGGCTGTCAGCGGGCTCGAGAACCGACGCCGGCAAAATTGAGCGTCGGCTGTCAAACCCGCTGACAGCCGCCGCTCCAGGCCAAAAGGAGGCGATAGGGACGCGCTAGTGTCCCTAGCGCCTCGTTTGCACCGCGTCGCCTAATTTGCATACTGGATAGCTCGCACCGGCAAAGGGCCGGTGCGTGCGCCGGGAGAGCGGGCGTTCGTCCGCTCTCCCGCGGTTTTACAGTATCGGACTGTTAGATTGTAAGCCCTCTGGGGGTACCTATAGCACCTGAATATAATCCACTTTGAAGTACTGAAAAAAAAAAGTGTGAAAAAGCAGACTTAAAAAAAAAATTAAATTTAAAAATTAAAAAAAATACCCATTGATTTGAAGAGTGAGACTCAGCAGACCTGGTTATAAGTGCCAACAATAGGAATGTCATCAAAATTGCAGAGAAAAGATAAAAGCCAAAATTGGTAGAAAAGAAAATGGCCACTGAAACAGTCCCAGTAGTGCTGTGAATACTGAATGAGGCAGTGGTCATGCACTCACTTCAGCAGTGGTGACTGCCTTAGAAAGTAAACTTAATATTAAACTTGATAAAATATACATACAGGTTACTGAAGAAAACATATTGTCTCTGTTCTGCACTGATAATTTAGAATTATTTACTTCTAAATAAAAAAGACTTTAATAAGAGGTTCCCTTAATGATTACTCTCTTTACCTTAGAATATTGTGTCACATGAGTTTAATACATCAGCGCTCCTTAGAGTTGATGCATCATTTTGAGCTCCGTTAATTATTTAATTATTTATTAGAGCAAAGCCACTCAATAACTCAGATATGTTCTTAAAGAATATGATTTTTATTTTACATGAGGAAAGCATTTAATTGATTAAGTCATGTTATAGATTCAGGAAAAATAAAAATGATTTCTTACCAGTGAGTTAAATCTGACATGCCATACTGTGGATAGCACAGCAGTCCTGAGCTGCTGGACTTCATGGTATATATACTCCTTTTTTTCCTCGATCATTCATAGGCTTCTGGCCCAAGAAGTTAATACTAAGTTTAACGTGACTTTTATTGAAAAAAAATATGAGACACCTGGCCTCACGTATTGTAATTTGGAAAAGTCTGTGCCAGAAGGTCAATATTTCCTTGGATTTCCATTCGGCATACCACCCCCAAACCAATGGACAAACATAATCAAATTCTTCAAGGCTGTTTACATGAACGAAAGCAGGACAATTGGGCACCATTGCTACCCTGGGCAGAGTTCTGCCATAGTAACCACATGAGTGAGGCAGCCGGATCATCAGCCTTCAGGATAGTTTATGGTAGATAATCCGCCTTCCATTGCCATTCCCATTGTCAGTACTGTCCTTGGAGAAGGACTGACAATAGTCAACAAGAAACTGGAGGGAAGCGGAATGGATGAAACTCCGTTTACGGAAGAGAATGTATGGGAAGAGCTAGGAAAACTGAAGGTGGACAAAGCCATGGGGCCTGATGAGGTTCATTCCAGGATACTGAGGGAGCTCAGAGATGTGCTGGCGGCTCTGCTGTGTGACCAGTTCAATAGCTCCCTCGAAATGGGAGTGGTGCCGAGTGATTGGAGAAGAGCGGTGGTGGTCCCGCTTCACAAGAGTGGGAGCAGAGAGGAGGCTGGAAACTACAGGCCGGTTAGCCTCTCCTCGGTGGTGGGAAAGATATTGGAGTCACTGCTGAGGGAAACAATTGTGAACTATCTACAAGCAGCAGAATTGATCGGCCAGAGGCAGCATGGTTTCACCAAAGTAAGGTCCTGTCAGACAAATCTGATCGACTTTTTTGATTGGGTGACTAAGGAATTGGATCAAGGAAGAGCGCTCTATGTCATCTAATTGGATTTTAGCAAAGCTTTTGATACGGTCCCGTACAGGAGGTTGGTGAATAAAATGAGAAGCTTAGGAGTGAGTGCCAAGGTGGTGGCCTGGATTGCAAACTGGTTGACGGACAGAAGACAATGTGTGATGGTAAATGGAACTTACTCTGAAGAGAGAGTGGTTTTAAGCGGTGTACCGCAAGGGTCTGTGTTGGGACCAGTCCTGTTCAATATCTTTGTGAGCGACATTGCGGACGGGATAGAAGGTAAAGTTTGTCTTTTTGCGGATGATACTAAGATCTGCATCAGAGTGGACTCGCCGGAAGGAGTGGAGAGAATGAGACGGGATTTAAGGAAGCTGGAAGAGTGGTCGAAGATACGGCAGCTGAGATTCAATGCCAAGAAGTGCAGAGACATGCATATGGGGAGTGGAAATCCGAATGAACTGTATTCAATGGGGGATGAAGGGCTGGTGTGCACGGAGCAGGAGAGAGACCTTGGGGTGATAGTGTCTAATGATATGAAGTCTGCGAAACAATGTGACAAGGTGATAGCTAAAGCCAGAAGAATGCTGGGCTGCATAGAGAGAGGAATATCGACTAAGAAAAGGGAAGTGATTATCCCCTTGTACAGGTCCTTGGTGAGGCCTCACCTGGAGAACTGTGTTCAGTTCTGGAGACCGTATCTCCCAAGGGACAGAGACAGGATGGAGGCGGTACAGAGAAGAGCGACCAAAAAGGTGGATGGTCTTCATCGAATGATTTATGAGGAGAGATTGAAGAATCTAAATATGTACACCCTGGAGGAAAGGAGGAGCAGAGGTGATATGATACAGATGTTCAGATACTTGAAAGGTTTTAATGATCTAAAGACAATGACAAACCTTTTCCATTGGAAAAAAAATCAGCAGAACCAGGGGTCACGATTTGAAACTCCAGGGAGGAAGACTCAGAACCAATGTCAGGAAGCATTTCTTCACGGAGAGGGTGGTGGATGCCTGGAACGCCCTTCCGGAGGAAGTGGTGAAGACCAAAACTGTGAAAGACTTAAAGAGGCGTGGGATAAATACTGTGGATCCATAAAGTCTAAAGGATGTGAATGAAGAGAAGAGGCATGGGGGTAGTTTGCGGGAATTACGGCTACTAACTGGAGATTAATACCGTTATTCAATAAACATACTCACTGTCAATGCAATTCCAGCATTGCTCTATGCTTCAACGGCAAGAGGAAATGTGGAACAAAAAAGTATTTGCATTCACAAAAAAACCAGGGAGTAGCTTGCTTGTTGCGGCAGGTACTACCCCAAACCAAATAAGTCTGATACTTCACCTTCAGTGCATATCCAGCATAGCTCTCTGCTTCAACGGCAGGTGGGAAAGAGGAAAAGAGGATTTTTATTCAGGCAACAACCAACAAGGAATGAATTACATAGTCTGGGTAAACAATTATGGGAGTAGCTTGCTTGTTACAGCGGTTTCTACCCTGAATCAATTAAGCCTGATACTTCACTGGGAATACATATCCAGCGCAACGCGCTGTTTCAATGGCAGGGGGAATGAAGAAAAGAGGGATTTATATTCAGACAACTAACAAGGACTGAATGGCACAGGCTGGGTAAACAAACAAGCGTGGGAGTAACTTGCTTATTGCAGCAGTTGCGACCCCTGACCAATTGAGTTGGATGCTTCGCTTGGATGCAGCTCCAGCGCTGCTCTCTACATCGATGGCAGGGATGGAGGGAAACTGGAACCAAGGGGTTGCTGATAGAGGCCAAGTGTAACAGATAAGTATGAGGAAAAAAAAGTGTGAAAGCTTGCTGGGCAGACTGGATGGGCCGTTTGGTCTTCTTCTGCCATCATTTCTATGTTTCTATGACGAACTATATGGGTCAGCAATTGGGAAATCTGGCAAAAAAATAAACTACTATCTGCAACTGCGTATAAATACGAGACAAGTGGACAAGAGATGTTGCCCCGCTCCCAGCTTTAAATCCGGAGACAGTTTGGTTAAGCACCCGTAATCTACAAATAAGAACATAAGAAATTGCCATACTGGGTCAGACCAAGGCTCCATCAAGCCCAGCATCCTGTTTCCAACAGTGGCCAATCCAGGCCATAAGAACCTGGCAAGTACCCAAAAACGAAGTCTATTCCATGTTACTGTTGCTACTAATAGCAGTGGCTATTTTCTAAGTCAACTTAATTAATAGCAGGTAATGGACTTCTCCTCCAAGAACTTATCCAATCCTTTTTTAAACCCAGCTACACTAACTGCACTAACCACATCCTCTGGCAACAAATTCCAGAGTTTAATTGTGCGTTGAGTGAAAAAGAACTTTCTCCGATTAGTTTTATAATAAGGGTTTCATCAATGAAGTTCGCATCCAGATACATTGGCCCATTCCCAGTAATTTGGCAGGTGGGTCCTGGCTTCTGCCAGTTCTGCCTCCAATAATTAAGATCCATAATCTTTTCCACACCTAAGATCTCACAAGATCTAAAAGCTTAGAAAGATTTGTGTCTTGGGCAGAAAAGATAGGGATCCTCAAAATGAATATATTGCCTCCGGGTGATTTGTTCTTTTTTTTTTTAATTTCATCGCTAATTTTTAATGGGGAAATTTCACGGTTTATCGGAAATGACAAGGTTCCAAGGGTAAAACGGGGAACTCTTTGGCATATCAAGTTAGGCAGTGGTATGATGCTCCCCAATTTATTGGGATATTACTGGACTTCCCGATTTGGCATGCTTGAAACACTGGTTAAGTACAGATGATGGCTTAATCTGGCTGTCCTTGGAGGCAGGAATGACTGAAGGAGTTGATTTGTCCTTACTTTTAACGATGCACCTCTCTGCAGCACAGGTCCCGAAAGTTCTTCATACTAATCACATTGTTGCACATACAGTTTGGACTTGGTGGGCACTGTATAAAGGACTTTGTATCCAATGTGGTTTTGTCGTTCCTTTATCTCTGATGAAAGATAATCTAGGTATCTCAATTTTCACATTTAATAGGGAAATGGAGGATTGGTGGAATGTTGTTAAGATTCCTGGGGTAATTGTAGGATGAGAAAGGGTTGGTTCTCCTTTAACACTCCAAAAAAAAAAAAGAATTTGGTCTCCAACCGGAGTCACAAGCTATGTATGATCGGATTAGAGAAGCTCATACTAAAATTGAAAATGTGGGTTGGAGGAGAAGAATGCCATCCAAAATGGAGATTGTACTCATGTTGGCAGAAAAGGGATGTAAAATTGTTTCCCTGTATGTACCCGGAGCAGTCCAGACAGTGGGTTGAGCCTCCTGTCCAGCAGAGGGAGACAGAGAAAAACTGAAAATGTATCCTATATCAGGACAATGCTCACCCTGTGTCCCTTCAGTATTTCTCTGTCTCCCAGCAGAGGCAGGTATTGAACCTGCGGTTCCCTAGCTTTCTCTGTTTTCCACACTGTGGTGATTTCTTTGTTTCTCCTTCTAATTGTTTCCATGATCAAGCAAGTATTGATTAATTTCTATATGTAAAAAAAAAAAAGAATTTGAAGGAAATCAAACTTCTTGTCTGTGAGACAGCTCTGTCTCTCAGCTCTTACAGGGTCCCGGGGGGATTTTCCCCTTGAGTACTCAGCCTGGGACCCCTCTTCCCTGTGACCACTTGCCTGGCTTAAAGAGGTGATACTGGTGGTCCAGTCACTCCCCCTTTTCGCGTCTGCCTCGGGTCTTTTAGCAGAGAAGCTCCCATTCCTCTGCTCGTTTCTTTGAAGAAGAAAAAAAAAGACCATCGGAGGCAGAGCTTACCCACGCTTTTCATTGCGGGCTCCAGCAAGGTAAGCAGCCAGGGAAGTGATTACTGGTGGTCCAGTCCCTCTCTTCACCCGTGTGTGTCTAAGCCAGGGGTCGGGAACCCATGGCTCGCGAGCCAGATATGGCTCTTTTGAGGGCTGCATCTGGCTCGCAGACAAGTGTCGCCATACTTCGCGCTTCCCCGCTGACCCAGCTGCTCCCCGGTCCTCCGCCGCCCGGGCTTAAAATGCTGTCAGCCCGGGCGGAACGCGGCAGGACAGCTGGAGTCAGCGGCACCGGCGTGCTCTCTTCTCTCCCCCCCCCCCCCCCCCCCCCCGTGGCCCGGAAGAGGAAGTGGAGAGCATCGGGTGCCTGCGCGGGAAGAAGAGACCACACTAGCGTGGTCTCTTCTTCCGCGCAGGCACCCGATGCTCACCACTTCCTTTTCCGGGCCGCGGGGGGGAGGAGAAGAGAGCACGCCGACTGGAGTCATCCGGGTGCCTGCGCGGGAGTCATCGGGTGTCAGCCGGGTGCCAGCGCTGGAGTCATCGGGTGCCTGCGCGGGTCTTCCCGCGCAGGCACCCGATGCTCTCCACTTCCTCTTTCCGGGCCGCGGGAAGAAGAGAGCACACCGGTGCTCTCTTCTTCCCGCGGCCCGGAAGAGGAAGTGGAGAGCATCGGGTGCCTGCGCGGGAAGACCCGCGCAGGCACGCTAGTGTCCGACGGGAAGAAGACTGCAGCGCGGCTCGGAGGAAAATGAAAATCTTCAACCGCGGCCGATGGGACTCCGCCTTCGCCTCCGCGAGGGCTGAAAATGAAGGAGGTTAGCGTTGGGAGGTGGCTGCTGCTGCCGCGAGTTCCCGGGGGGGGGGGGGGAAGGGGGAGAGAGAGAGTGAATGAATGAGCGAGCAAGCATGTGTGTTTGAGATCCTGTGTGTGTGAGTGAGAGATTGCATGTATGTGAATGATTGAGAGCCTGTATATGTGAAAGAGAGTATGTCTGTGATTGAGATCCTGCCTGTGAGAGAGAGAGCATGAATGTAAGTTTACCATTGGGAACCTGTTTGTGTAAGTTTGTGATTGAAAATCTGTTTGTGTGAAAGAGTATGTGTGTATGATTGAGATCCTTTGTGTGTGAGAGAGATCATGTGTATGTATGATTGAGAACCTGTGTGTATAAGTAAGAGAGAGATCATGTGTGTCTGTGTGTGATTTGAGAGCTGATTTAGGTGATGGAGCATGTGAGTATGTGATTGAGAGCCTGTGTGTAAATGAGAGAAAGAGAGAGCATGAATGTAAGTTTACCATTGGGAACCTGTATGTGTAAGTTTGTAATTGAA
The DNA here is from genome assembly GCF_901001135.1 of Rhinatrema bivittatum. Taxonomy (NCBI): domain Eukaryota; kingdom Metazoa; phylum Chordata; class Amphibia; order Gymnophiona; family Rhinatrematidae; genus Rhinatrema; species Rhinatrema bivittatum. The sequence continues at coordinate 2,311,309 of NC_042622.1, forward strand.
AACCTGTTTGTTTGAAAGAGTATGTGTGTATGATTGAGATCCTTTGTGTGTGAGAGAGATCATGTGTATGTATGATTAAGAGCCTGTGTGTATAAGTAAGAGAGAGATCATGTGTGTCTGTGTGATTGAGAGCTGGTTTAGGTGATGGAGCATGTGAGTATGTGATTGAGAGCCTGTGTTTAAATGAGAGAGAGAGACCATGTGTGTCTGTGTGATTGAGAGCTGATTTAGGTGAGGGAGCATGTGAGTATGTGATTGAGAGCCTGTGTTTAAATGAGAGAGAGAGACCATGTGTGTATGTGTGTGATTGAGAGCTGATTTAGGTGAGGGAGCATGTGAGTATGTGATTGAGAGCCTGTGTGTAAATGAGAGAAAGAGAGGACATGTTTGTAAGCATGTGAATGAGAGTCTGTGTGTGAGAGAAAAAGACAGCATGTATTTATGTGATTGAAAGCCTGTGTGTGTGTGTAAGCGTGAAAAGATAGACAGCATGTGTGTAAATGTGTAATTAAGAGCCTATATAAGTGAGAGAGAAAAAACATTTGTATATGTGAGTGACTGAGAGCATGTGTGTATAGGTGTGTCATTGAGAGCCAGTGTGAGAGAGAGCGCTGGTATGTGACAGAGAGGAGAAAGTTCCAAGCAAACCACCCCACCTCCTGCTAATTCAGAACAATCTCAGGACACCTGGATATCAAACGTTCCCAGGTATGCAGAGCAAAAAAATTTTTGTATCCTTATTATTTTTCATTACTGGATCTTTGTGTCTGCTATTTTGAAATATTTTGTTGGTATCTGGAAATGTTTTATATGAGTTTTTTAATTATTGGATATTCCACTCATCAGCTGTTTCGAAATATGTTCTTTTTGTTAGTACAGTTTTACTGCTGATGATTTTATATTTCTTGATTTGTTTTATAAGGATGGGTGATGTTTCTTTTTTCCTTTGTTACACTGCATACAGAGACTCTGGCTTGTTGCAGTTTCCAATTCAGTTTTTGTCTGCATGCTTCTTGTTATGCGTTTTGGTCTCTTTATTCTATGTTAGGTGAGGGACAGCCCGTGATTCAGGTGAGGTTTTCTGCTGGCGTGTAGTTTCTGTGTAGGACTCTATAGCAGCCTGACTTGGTCCGTTTTCCTAATAGGAGATGTATTGGTGTCTTAAGGCCTGGTGTAATATTTTCAGAGACTTATTGTACTTTAAAAGTGTGATCTTACATAAAATGCACACATTTACTTGTATTTAGTTTTAAACATATTGTATGGCTCTCATGGAATTACATTTTAAAATATGTGGCGTTTATGGCTCTCTCAGCCAAAAAGGTTCCTGACCCCTGGTCTAAGCACTGTGTGTAAAAACAAAAAACTTTTCTTTAGTCAGCTGCAATCCAGGATCCCTGCCCACCTGAATCGCCGCGTTTTTGGCCGATTTCGTGTTTTGTGAGCCGTTTTTCCCCCCCACCATGCCGCGGCCAACCTGGTGTATAGCATGTGAGGAATCGGCCGCACGTTTTCTAGGACTGGGATTTGCTCGAAGTGCCTTCCAGAGGGGGGTGGGCAGCTCTTTTTCAGGGTCTGCAGCAACAGCCAAGCCTCGTGGGGCTCAAACATGTCAGGCTCGTCAGGAGCTCAGAGCTGATCCTTTCTCCCTCAGTGCAGGGACGCAGCCATCTTAAGCACATGTGCTGCAGCTCAGGCAAGGGCTGTAGGGAAGGGGGAGCTTCCTCCAACATTGTATCCAAGTCCAAGTCCCTGCAACTCCTGATGAGAATGCAGCTCAGGATCAGGTTTTTTTTTTTACAGGAGGACCCTGCTTTTCCAGATCAGGATGTTGATTCTGATTCCTTTTCTTTAGATTTTGTACTCCTTATGCATAAAGCCTTTTTGGCTTCCAGGTCTCTGCAAGGTGGTGCCTTGCCAGTCAGACCTACACAGGGACTGCACTCCAAGGTAGCCAAGTGTGCCGATGTTCCCGCGTCTCTAAGGGTCGCGAAGTTAAAAGGCGCAGTGGTTTCAGGAGGGCCTGCTGCTCCGGACGTGCTGGGCAGTGTGGCTGCAGGTGCAGGAGCCTCTCCTCCCCCTCCCGTGGGGGGGGGGGGGGAGCATGTATGAGGAGCAAGGGAAACAGGCTTCTTTGGAGGGTGATGACCCTCAGGTGGTATGTCTGTTCCAGAGGGAGGAGTTGGCACCCCTCATTCCTGCAGTCCTGGCGGAGCTCGGGGTTCAATCTCCACAGTCTGTAGCAGTCTCATGCAGCGGGCAAGCCTCAGGTGGGTTCAGCAATTACTCAGCACCCAGGACCTCCCGTCTGCAGAGGCAGAAAGGCTGGAAGGCGCGATTGCGTATGGGGCTGATGCTCTCTATGATCTCAGGGTGCAAGCCAGAGCTATGGTCTCAGTGGTGTCAGCCAGGCGATTGGGCTGCTGACTCCTCTTCTAAATCGCAGTTGGGCACTCTAACCTTCAAGGGTAAGTTACTTTTTGGTGAAGACCTGGACCAGCTTATAAAATCCTTGGGTGACAAGGTTCATAAGCTACCAGAGGACTGCCCCAAGCAGTCCAGATCCTTTTTTTTTCCGTCGTGCTCTCGTTTCCGGGGGCAGCGCAGATACAACAAGCCGCATAGAGCTTTTGGAGGACCTGTGCGTGATAGCTGTCAACCGGGTCTTGTCTGTTCTCACCCCCCTCGGGTGGATAGTCAATTTCTCAAAGAGCAACCTCAAGCCCTCTCAGGTCCTCGAATTCTTAGGAGCATGCTTCGACACTCATGTGGGCAAAGTTCTGTTACCCGAGGCCCGTGCACTCAAGCTCATGGGTCTAGTCCAACATCTGTTATCTCTCACGGTCGCCACGGCCTGGGATTATCTCCAGGTTCTGGGCACTATGGCTTCAACTATAGATTTGGTTCCCTGGGCCTTTGCACATATGCGTCCTTTACAGAAAGCTTTGCTATCCCGCTGGAAGCTGGTCTCGGAGGAGTTTCAGATACCCTTACCACTTTCCGATGTTACCTTTGACAGCATGCAGTGGTGGCTCTCTCTCACCCACCTGTTGAAGGGGATGCCCTTGCAGACATCTCAGTAGATTGTTGTGACAACAGATGCCAGCCTTTCTGGCTGGGGAGCGGTGTGTCAGAATCAATCTACCCAGGGACGATGGGCCCCAATCCAGTCTCTGTGGCACATCAATCGTCTGGAGATCCGAGCGATCCATCTGGCTCTCAAGACTTTTCTGCCCTTGATCCATTGCAAAGCTGTGCGAGTCCTCTCCAACAATTCCACCATAGTAGCTTACATCAATCACCAGGGGGCCACCAGGAGTCATCCGGTTACCCTAGAAGCCAGCAAGCTGCTAGTCTGGGTGGAGCACCATCTGGAACAGCTAGCGGCCTCCCACATTGCAAGGAAGGAGAACACTCAAGCTGACTTCCTGAGTCGTCAACATCTAGACCCCGGAGAGTGGGAGTGGTCCGGAGAGGCAATGGATTTGATCTGCACAAGTGGGGGGTCCCTCACTTAGACCTGATGACTACTCTGAGCAATGCAAAGGCCCCCAGATTCTTCAGCCGCAGAAGGGAGCACTGCTCAGGAGTGGATGCACTGGTCCTACCCTGGCCTCATGATGTCCTCCTTTACGTGTTCCCACCTTGGCCTCTGGTGGGAAAGGTACTCAGAAGAATAGAACTCTACAGGGGGCCGGTCGTTCTTGTGGCGCCAGAGTAGCCTCGGAGACCGTGGTTCGCGGATCTGGTGAACTTTGCTACGGACGGTCCTCTCCGCCTTGGCCATCTGCCAAACCTGCTTTGACAGGGTCCAGTATTTTTCGATCAGACGGATCGCTTTTGTCTAGCGGCCTGGCTTTTGAGCGGCGGAGACTAAGGAAGAAGGGTTATAAGGGGAGGTTATCTCCACTCTGTTTCGGGCCCGTAAGACTTCTACCTCTGTGGCTTATATTCGGGTATGGAGAGTGTTTGAGACTATGTGCGCTGAGTCCGGAGTTCCGGCGTGTAAGGCTTCGGAGTCCCAGGTTCTTTCCTTCCTGCAGAATGGTCTCTCCAAAGGTTTGTCTTTCAATTCCTTGCGGGTACAGGTTTCGGCGCTCTGCTCCCTCCTTGGGCAGGTCGATGGTTATGCGTTGGCGACCCATCCGGATGTCATTCGGTCCTCAGGGGGGCTAAGCACTTGAACCCGCCTGTCCGGGCTACTTGTCCGTCGTGGAGCCTTAACTTGGTTCTCCACGTTCTTTGCAAGGTGCCCTTCGAACCCCTTCGGCGAGCCACACTTAAGGATCTGACCCTTAAGACTGTCTTTCTGGTCTCTATTTCCTCAGCCAGGAGAGTGTCCGAGCTCCAAGCCCTGTCTTGTAGGGAGCCTTTCCTTCGCTTTTCTGATTCAGGTGTTTCCCTCTAAACAGTCCCATCCTCCCTGCCAAAGGTTGTGTCCTCCTTTCATGTAAATCAGTCAGTGGAGCTCCCTGCTTTTTCTCCAGAGGACATTGCGAACATGCCTGGTGCGGATCTACGGCGCCTTGATGTGAAGAGGGTCCTACTGCAATATTTGCAGGTGACGAATGATTTTTGAGTCTCTGATCATCTTTGTCTTATGGAGCGGGCCGAGAAAGGGGAATAAGGCTTCTAAAGCTATCGCTCGCTGGCTAAAAGAGGCGATTGTGTCGGCGTATGTTTGTCGGGGCCGGTCTGTTCCGGAGGGCTTAAAAGCTCACTCTTTATGTTCTCAGGCTACCTCTTGGGCGGAGAGTCGGTCAGTCTCGCCACAAGAAATCTGCAGAGCAGCTACTTTGAAATCCATACCTTTGCGTGTCATTATCGTCTCGATGTTCAGGCTCTAGTCTTTGGCTCCTTCAGAAGGCAGGTGCTTCGAGCGGGACTGTCTCGGTCCCATCCTGTTTAGGGAAGCTTTGGTACATCCCACTGTCTGGACTGATCCGGGTACGTACAGGGAAAGGAAATTTGATTCTTACCTGCTAACGTTTCGTTCCTTAGTAGCACGGATCAGTCCAGACTCCCATCCTGACTACATCTACATTGCTACGTCCACTCGGAGTTTTCCTTTCACAGGTTCTTTTTAGGATTCTCTACTTCCTATTTGAGCTTTAAGACACTGGAAGTTCAGCCGAATTGTAAGGCCCAGAGGTATCTGCTATTTATATATTGATAGCTGTGTAAGAGCATTTTTCATACATGTTTGAATTTCTTGTTTCATTTTGATAGTTACAGTTGTTTACTTGATCTTATCCTGGTTCTCTATGCTATTTTGGCTGCTTTGATATCGATTATACTGAAGGGACGCAGGGTGAGCACTGTCCTGATATAGGATACCTTTTCACTTTTTCTCTGTCTCCCTCTGCTGGACAGGAGGCTCAACCCACTGTCTAGACTGATCCGTGGTACTACAGGAATGAAAATTAGCAGGTAGGAACCAATTTTCCTATCTGTCCTCTATAAAACTATTATACAGATGTGCAAGGAGAAGGAACCTCTCAGACTTCTGATTGACTAATGGAATGCAGACGTGGGGACTAATTTACAAGATGGATTGGAAATGAATATGGTGGGTGGAGCACAGTTTCAATTTTGTAATTGGGTGGAGTTGATATATAAAGTGTTACAAAGGACATAGAGATGCCCACTATTTTATGCTAGGTTCTCTTCTGTCTCCTCAAACTATCTTGGCAGGGTTCTGGAAAGGAAGGCTCCTCACTTTCATATGTGATGGACATGTCCCCTTATTCAAAGGTTTGGGGGCAAGGTTGAGAATAAAATGGGAGATATTTAGGTCTGAAGTTGAGCTTAATGCAAGTTTTATGTCTTGGTTTTTGGGACAACTGTGCTTTGAAGATGTATCAAGGTAATTTGGCTGGACAACTCCTCTTAGCAGCTAAGAGCCTCATTTACTAAGTTTCCTCCCATCTGTGTCTATGGGGAAATGCTTAGTAAAATGACCCCCCTAAGTTTGTAATTGCTACCTACTGGAAGTCTACGCCATTAATAGTGCACTGGTTGATCAGGTGCATGATCTTGCACTAATAAGGCCCCATTATATAATAAAATATGGGGATGTTATTGGCAATATAGAGATGTGTAGATTAGTTGCAATGTAATGTGATGTCATACTCTTCCTATAACTGTCATGTGCTTTTGCAGACTTCGGTGTTAATATGCCATGGATGTATATCTAGATATGTGTTTTGTGCTTACTTGAAATTTTAGTTATGTATTTCCTAATGCCGGTTACCAGTAAATAAAAAGTTCCAAATGAAAATAAGAGCAGTAAGAGATTAAACACAGGCGAATCAAATTTTCCAAGAATTTATTTTGATCTGTAGTGTAATAGGCATTAATAAACCTTTCTTTTTGTTTGCATTGTGTTTTTACAGCTGAGAAAGGAGATTGATGCAGTAATAAATATTGACGTGGGCAGTCTTATTGTGGGACACCTAATTCTTGAATGGTGGCTATTCAAACTATTCAGTGATTGTTCCAAAGGTGGATATAATGCTGTAACACCCAACTGGTACATCTTCCCAGGATCATGCCTCAGGATCCAGAGATTGTGTTGCACTTCCTGCAAGAGGTGGAAGAGCGTGCCGAGGAGATCCTGACTGATAAACAGCAGGTAATCAAATTAAAATCTCATAAATACGTACTGTATGGCATCCTATTCAGGAAAAACATTGTGTCTTGCTCCTTAACAGGCCGATACAGTAACCGGCATTTGGACACGCTAGCTTTACCCCTTATTCAGTAAGGGGTAATAGCACATCGAAAACACGCGTCCAACCCCCCCGAGACCAATAGCGCCCGCAACATGCAAATGCAATGTTGATGGCCCTATTAGGTATTACCACGCGATTCAGTAAGTAAAATGTGCAGCCAAGCCGCACATTTTACTTTAAGAAATTAGCGCCTACCCAAAGGTAGGCGCTAATTTCTGCCGGTGCCGGGGAAGTGCACCCTCCGACTTAATATCATGGCGATATTAAGTCGGAGGTCCCAAAAGTTAAAAAAAGTAAAAAATAAAAAAAAAATGTAAAAGCCCGCGGCGCGCAGGTTGAAAACCGGACGCTCAATTTTGCCGGCGTCCGGTTTCCGAACCCATGGCTGTCAGCGGGTTTGAGAACCGACGCCGCTCCTGTCCAAAAAGAGTGTCCCTAGCGCCTCTTTTTACCGCGGGCCCTAATTTAAATATTTTGGTTTACTGAATCGCGCGCACAGGACACTTTACTGTAAGTTGGGCAAAGATGAGTTTTTACAGACATAACCTGGAGCCCTGAGAGTCAGTCTCCTCAACTATCAGGCTGGTGCAGAAATGCGTGTATTCTCTCCAGAGGAGAAGGCATTGCAAGAAAGACTAGAAACATAAATCAGATTCCTCTAAAGGGAGCCCCACCCGCCACCTTCTCTGACCAAGTTTTCTTTAGTGATCATGGTAGGGCAAGGTGATGGTTTAGAGGAAGTGTTCCCTGTACGTACCCGGATCAGTCCAGACTGCTGGGTTTTGCCTCCCTTCCAGCAGATGGAGACAGTTTTTGAACAACACTGCCCTATACCCTGAGGTACCACCTACAGTCCCTCACTATTTCTCTGTCTCCAACAGATGGTGGAGGTGCAAAATCCCACAGTCTGTGACAGATAAGTAAAAAAAAAAAGATATTACAAAAGAAAAAAAGAGAAAATAGATTTAAAAAAAAGAGTTTAGGAAGTTTCCTGAGCCTCCCCGGGAGTTGGCAGGTCCTGGTGGGACCATCTCCCCTGGTATTTGAGGCTGTGTTGAGCTGAGGGTCGAGGATCTTGCTTGCCCTGCTGACAGCGACCGGGGTGATGCCAGGAAGCCTGGTTCACTCACCCTGCAGGGGATAGGACCTGCTGTGGCCTTTGGACTCAGGTTTGCCAAAAAAAAGAAAAATTTGTATGAAATCAGATGAGCTGCCTGCAAGTAGGCTGACTGTCCGGGACTGATTCTCCGTTCCCTCTGATGCCATCGCTGTCTTTCTGCTGCTGATAGCCTACGGGTTCCCCGGTGGAGCTCCAGCCGGCGTGGCGTGGCGACAAGTGATGGTCTTTGCTCCGGGTACGGCAGCTTTCTCCAGCCATTTTGTCTGTTTTTCAGACAGAATTCTCCTCCTCCCTTATCCCCGCAGCAAGGTGCCTCGGGGTGGGCAGTTTGCCTGAGGATTTGATGCTTTCGGCGGAGGAGGGCCCTGGGGGAGAGGAGGTTTGGACTCTTCGTTTTCCTCCGATTTTGTTTTGCTACTTCACAAGGCTTTTAAAGCCAGGAAGGCAGCTCGTAGGCAGACTGTTAGGTTCTCTCCTCTACCAAGGAGGGGGTCCTGGCCCCCAAGAGATCTAGGCTTCCGGAGGGCGAGGTGGTCGCGAAGGCCAAGTGCTCCCTGAGGACCACACTGTCTTGACCTGCAGGGGACTCGTCCTCTGAGGCTTCGGAGCCGGATGACCCGAGGGGTAAAGCACCACAGGGGGCAGACCCTGTTCTGGGCAACCAGGACCACGGTCCACAGTTGGCGGGGTCACCGATGGTTGAAGAAGATGACCCTAAGGAGGTCCGCTTCTTCCGTAAGGATGAGCTGAGTCCACTTATTCCCGCAGTTCTGGAGGAATTGGGCATTGAGGCCCTTCTGGAGGACTCTCGAATGGGAGTCGTTGATCCGGTCATGTTGGGTCTCCGTGGTCTGACCTGGTCCTTCGCCTTTCATCTGTCCATCACTGACCTGTTGTTTCAGGAGTGGGACACTCCAGACTTGGGTTTAAAGGTCAGTCGGGCAATGGATAAGTTGTACCCACTGCCAGAAGAAGCACTGGACCTCCTCAGGGTTCCCAAAGTGGATGCGGCAGTGTTGGCGGTCACCAAGAAGGCCACAATCCTGGTGATAGGCGTTAAGGCCCTAATGGATCTCCGAGATCGGAAGCTGGAGGTGCAGCTTAAGAAGATATTTAAAATATTTATTTATTTATTTATAAATACATTTTTATAGACAGTCATTCAGAATATACCATCATAATGGTTTACATAATTTAATAATTAAAAGAAATACAACACAGTTAAAAGAAATATAAAAATACAATTTTAAGCAATTATAACAATAAGCAAATATAAAACATAGTATAAGATCAATACAATAAAATATAAATTAAATGGCAATAAAAAATAAAAGAGAAAACAAGATCAAGTAGTTTTAAAACTTGATTTCGACTCAACTGTCCTGCATATTTATACAATCCTTGTCGTGGAGGTTTTCATCATAAGCCTTACAAAACAGCCATGTTTTTACATCCTCCTTAAATGATTTCAGGTTCTGCTGTAGTCTTAGCTTTTCAGATAACTTATTCCAAATTTTTGAGCCAGCTAGGGAAATCGCTCTATTTCTAACTTGTGATAGATGGGCTGATTGTACCGACAGGATCGATAACAGCCCTTTATTACTGGATCTTAAAAGTCTTTGGGGTGTGTGTAGTCTATTAGCTGCATTGAACCATTCTGTTGCTTCTCCGTAAATTATTTTGTGTATAATGCAGTGCTTTATACTCAATCCGGTAGTTTATTGGCAACCAGTGTAAGGAGCACAGTATGGGGGTGACATGATCGTATTTCTTTGTATTTGTTAATACCCTAGCTGCTGCATTTTGGAGGACCTGTAAAGGGCGAATGGTTAATTGAAGAACGCCTAACAGTAATGCATTACAATAGTCTATATTTAAGAACATAAGAAGCTGCCATACTGGGTCAGACCAAGGGTCTATCAAGCCCAGCATCCTGTTTCCAACAGTGGCCAATCCAGGCCATAAGAACCTGGCAAGTACCCAAAAACTAAGTCTATTCCATGTAACCACTGCTAATGGCAGTGGCTATTCTCTAAGTGAACTTAATAGCAGGTAATGAACTTCTCCTCCAAGAACTTATCCAATCCTTTTTTAAACCCAGCTACACTAACTGCACTAACCACATCCTCTGGCAACAAATTCCAGAGTTTAATTGTGCGTTGAGTAAAAAAGAACTTTCTCCGATTAGTTTTAAATGTGCCCCATGCTAACTTCATGGAGTGCCCCCTAGTCTTTCTATTATCTGAAAGAGTAAATAACAGATTCACATCTACCCGTTCTAGACCTCTCATGATTTTAAACACCTCTATCATATCCCCCCTCAGTCGTCTCTTCTCCAAGCTGAAAAGTCCTAACCTCTTTAGTCTTTCCTCATAGGGAAGTTGTTCCATTCCCCTTATCATTTTGGTTGCCCTTATCTGTACCTTCTCCATCGCAATTATATCTTTTTTGAGATGCGGTGACCAGAATTGTACACAGTATTCAAGGTGCGGTCTCACCATGGAGCGATACAGAGGCATTATGACATTTTCCGTTTTATTCACCATTCCCTTCCTAATAATTCCTAACATTCTGTTTGCTTTTTTGACCGCCGCAGCACACTGAACAGACGATCTCAATGTGTTATCCACCATGACGCCTAGATCTCTTTCTTGGGTGGTAGCTCCTAATATGGAACCTAACATTGTGTAACTTTAGCATGGGTTATTTTTCCCTATATGCATCACCTTGCACTTATCCACATTAAATTTCATCTGCCATTTTGATGCCCAATTTTCCAGTCTCACAAGGTCTTCCTGCAATTTATCACAATCTGCTTGTGATTTAACTACTCTGAACAATTTTGTGTCATCTGCAAATTTGATTATCTCACTTGTATTTCTTTCCAGATCATTTATAAATATATTGAACAGTAAGGGTCCCAATACAGATCCCTGAGGCACTCCACTGTCCACTCCCTTCCACTGAGAAAATTGCCCATTTAATCCTACTCTCTGTTTCCTGTCTTTTAGCCAGTTTGCAATCCACGAAAGGACAGCACCACCTATCCCATGACTTCTTACTTTTCCTAGAAGCCTCTCATGAGGAACTTTGTCAAACGCCTTTTGAAAATCCAAGTATACTATATCCACCGGTTCACCTTTATCCACATGTTTATTAACTCCTTCAAAAACATGAAGCAGATTTGTGAGGCAAGACTTGCCCTGGGTAAAGCCATGCTGACTTTGTTCCATTAAACCAGGTCTTTCTATATGTTCTGTGATTTTGATGTTTAGAACACTTTCCTATTTTTCCTGGCACTGAAGTCAGGCTAACCGGTCTGTAGTTTCCCGGATCTCCCCTGGAGCCGTTTTTAAATATTGGGGTTACATTTGCTCTCCTCCAGTCTTCAGGTACAATGGATGATTTTAATAAGTTACAAATTTTTACTAATAGGTCTGAAATTTCATTTTTTAGTTCCTTCAGTACTCTGGAGTGTATACCATCCGGTCCAGGTGATTTACTACTCTTCAGTTTGTCAATCAGGTGTACCATATCTTCTAGGTTCACCGTGATTTGATTCAGTCCATCTGAATCATTACCCATGAAAACCTTCTCCAGTACAGGTACCTCCCAAACATCCTCGTCAGTAAACACCGAAGCAAAGAAATCATTTCATCTTTCCACGATGGCCTTATCTTCTCTAAGTGCCCCTTTAACCCCTTGATCATCTAATGGTCCAACTGACTCCCTCACAGGCTTTCTGCTTCGGATATATTTTAAAAAGTTTTTACTGTGAGTTTTTGCCTCTGCGGCCAACTTCTTTTCAAATTCTCTCTTAGCCTGTCTTATCAATATCTTACATTTAACTTGCAACGTTTATGCATTATCCTATTTTCTTCTGTTGGATCCTTCTTCCAATTTTTGAATGAAGATCTTTTGGCTAAAATAGCTTCTTTCACCTCCCCTTTTAACCATGCCGGTAATCGTTTTGCCTTCTTTCCACCTTTCTTAATGTGTGGAATACATCTGGACTGTGCTTCTAGAATGGTATTTTTTAACAATGACCACGCCTCTTGCACACTTTTTACTTTTGTAGCTGTTCCTTTCAGTTTTTTTCTAACAATTTTTCTCATTTTATCAAAGTTTCCCTTTTGAAAGTTTAACACGAGAGCCGTGGATTTGCACACTGTTCCTCTTCCAGTCATTAATTCAAATTTGACCATATTACGATCACTATTGCCAAGCGGCCCCACCACTGTTACCTCTCTCACCAAATCCTGTGCTCCACTGAGAATCAGATCTAAAATTGCTCCCTCTCTCGTCGGTTCCTGAACCAATTGCTCCATAAAGCTATCATTTATTCCATCCAGGAACGTTATCTCTCTAGCGTGACCCGATGATACATTTACCCAGTCAATATTGGGGTAATTGAAGTCTCCCATTATTACCACACTACCAATTTGGTTAGCTTCCCTAATTTCTCTTAGCATTTCACTGTCCATCTCACCATCTTGACCAGGTGGACGGTAGTATACTCCTATAACTATAGTCTTCCCCGACACACAAGGAATTTCTACCCATAAAGATTCAATTTTGCATTTAGTCTCATGCAGGATGTTTATGCTGTTGGACTCTATGCCATCCCGGACATCAAGCGCCACACCTCCTCCCGACTGCTCCTCTCTGTCATTGCGATATAATTTGTACCCCGGTATAGCACTGTCCCATTGGTTATCCTCTTTCCACCATGTCTCTGAGATGCCAATTAAGTCTATGTCATCATTCACTGCTATACCTTCTAATTCTCCCACAAACATTTCAAAGTTTGTTTTTTGTTTATATTTTCATTCTGCTTTTTAATTGATAGGGATAAGTTAGAATTTTTTAGCTCAGGTGAGTTTTTAGTTACAGGCACTTGGACTACTTTTCTAATTATTGGAACCTCACTGTCGGGATGCCCTAATTCTAATGCATCATTAGTATCTTTTAAGATACCTCTCTCCGAACCATGCGCTGCTGAGCGACTGTCTTCTTTTAACTTAATAGAGATGTGTTTTTTGAAATTGAGTTTGTATACAATAACTCCTAAATCCTGTATGTTGCTTCCTATTTCAAGATTGATGTTATCTTCAAGTGCTATGTTCGGGAGTTTAGAATGGCATGTTCTCCTATCCATATAAATTAGGTTTTTTCTGTGTTCAGTATTAATTTCATGTTAGTCAAAAGTTTTTTAATCATGGATAGATACATAGCTATCAGATTTATAGTAGGCTCAATAGAGGAATTTGTTGGAATTAGAATTTGAATATCATCCGCGTATACATAATGCAGAAGTCCTAGTCCGCTTAGGAAATGACAAATTGGAATCATGTAAATATTAAACAAGGTGGCTGATAGGGAAGACCCTTCTGGGACTCTCGTGCTCAGTTCTCTTTTATCTGAAATTGAATTTTTAATTTTAACTTGGAAATGTCAATTTTTAATGCAAGAGGAGAGCCATTTGATTGTGGTGTCAACCAACCCTATTTCATTTAATCTATCAATGAGTACTGAATGATTCACCATATCGAAAGCTGCAGAGAGGTCTAACAACATAAGGAAATAATTTTGTCCGCTATCATATCCTCTGAGGATTGTATCAGTGAATGCAAGAAGTTTTGTTTCAGTGCTATGATGCTTTCTGAAGCCAAATTGCAATGGGAATAAATATTATTGCATTCAAGATTATCTATTAGTTGTTTTTGTACTACTTTTTCTATTAATTTTGCTAGGAATGATAAATTTGAAATTGGGCGGTAATTGTTTAGTAATAAAGAATCGAGAGAAGGTTTTTTTAGAATTGGTTTAATTATTGCACTTTTGAGTATTTGGGGGTAGTGACCTTCCTGAAGTGAAAGATTGATTATTTTTGTTATGGGAGTGGAGATCAAATGCGCTGTTGCTTTTAATGCCATGATTGGAATGTTGTCAAGAGGATGCGCTGCAGGATTCATGGTTTTTATCAGATTTTCTATTTCTAGAGATGAAACCTCCTCAAGGCTGGACCATTTCATGTAATCCCTGATACCCATGGTAATTAGAAAATCTAATTAATAAACTAAATCCAGCAAATCATCCAGTCGATGTGGTCAGTATATTAACTTTAAAAAACTGCAAAGAGATCATTAGTCCTTTTATTTCATCTCTAATAAATCCCTCGTTTAAAGAAGGGTCGATCCAAGACGTATTAAAAAACGTGGTAGTTAGGCCAATTTTAAACAAAAAACCCTAGATTCTGCCAATTTTAAAAACAGACCAATTTTAAATTTACCGTTTATAGCCAAACTATTAGAAAAGATAGTAAATAAACAATTAAGCGAACACCTAGAAATAAAGTGTTTTCTACCCTGCGCAGCATGGTTTTAGCACTGAGACACTTTTTTATTATCTTTTATCGATACTGTTTTAAGGGGATTTGATGGGGCACAACACGATCTTCTTGTGCTTTTAGATTTGTCGGCCGCTTTCGACACGGTAGATCACGAAATTTTACTTACTAGGTTGCAAGAGATAGGCTTGACAGACAGTATATTAAAATGGTTTGCTTCCTTTTTAGATAATAGACCTTTTACAGTAAGAATTGGGATAAAGTAAAATTAACTACAGGTGTACCACAAGGTTCATCATTGTCTGCTACTCTTTTTTAATATTTATTTACGTCCACTTTGCCATGTTTTATCTGGACTCGGTTTAACATATTTTATTTACGCCGACGATTTCCAGTTTTTAATCCCCATTAAGAATAACCTTATAGAAACCTGTAAATTAGCAGAAATGTATTTGAATATAATTGGACAGTTGTTGGCACAAATGAAGTTGGTCTTAAATGTAGAGAAATCTGTTTTTGTTATTAGAAAGAAAAAATATGATGATAGAACAGAGAGTACTTTTAGCAATAATTTAAATTTTAAAATAGCTGATACTACGAGAAATTTAGGCTTGTTCATTGATGTTGAATTAAGTTTGAAATTTCATATCTCAAAAAAAGTAAAAGAGGGATTTGCGAAACTGATGATGTTAAGGAGACTCAGACTATTTTTAACTAAGGATAATTGTAGAACGATATTGCAAGCTATGATTTTTAAAGTTTGGATTATTGCAACACCACAATGTTAGGCTTACATAAATCAACATTGCGACCGCTCCAGCTTTTACAGAACACAGCAGTGCGTATATTAACCAATACGAGAAAGAGAGATCATTGGCTTCCCATTGATCAATGTATAATATTTAAGACAGTATGTATTATTCATAAAATTCTGTACGGTGAAATGACGGAATGGTTGAACACGTCTATCAGATTGCATGTACCCCAATGTGATTTAAGATCTGCAAACAAAGCTCTGTTGGTAATACCTAATATAAGATTAGCACATCTGAGTGAGGTTCGAGATCGTTCATTGTCAATAGCTGGACCAAAATTATGGAATCAATTACCTTCTGAACTAAGGCTATAACAAGACAAAGTTCCGGAGAGAATTAAAAACATGGCTTTTTCATCAGGCATTTGAGAGTGAAAATAGAAATGGAAGCTGAAATCCATAAACTTGTTCCTTATCTGATCTTTTCTTACCCTATCTTAGAGAGTAATTAGGTTATGAATATTGTATTGTTTGTATTAAGTAATTTTAATGATGTACTTTTAGTAATTTTTATGTATTTATGATTTTATTATGTAAACTGTAGCGATGGAATTTTACTGTGCAACGGTATATAAAAATTGTACAAATAAATAAAATAATTCTATCCAACGTGGTGTTATCTAATCCATTTAGTAAATTTACTATTTTTTGTTTAAAAAAATCAGCAATTTCTGTACATTTTGATTCTGGCAGAGAACCACTATCTTTAGATGGATTTCTATTGAGATTCTGAACCGTTGAAAACAGGATTTTTGGATTATGAAGATAATTTTGAATTTTTTTATTACAGAATTCTTTTTTAGATTCATTATTAAGCTTCTTATAATGGGCCAAGAGACTTCTATATGCTGCCAAGTTCAAATTTGTGGGATTTTTTCCTCCAAGTTTTTTCCTTTTTACGCAAGGTTTTTTTTGTGAATTTTATTTCTTTATTGTACCATGGTTTGTGCTCTTTTGTTTTATTTTTTTCTAGTTAAAGTAACTCCCCTGAAAACTTTATCAGCTGTATTATTAGAAAAGTGCAGCCAAGACATGGTGGCATTTTCGCTATTCAAGTAATTAAAGCTACTTAAATTTTGCTCTATTTCCACTGAAAGATCCTCAATGTTTATCGGCAGACGATAGGAAAAAGATTCGTGCTGATCGCTTGTAGCTGTAGGACATGTTTTAATGATATACGAGGATTGGATTAGGTAATGGTCTGACCAGGGTACTTGAGTATATTTCATGGAGGGGGTGCAATGTGGTTTAAAATTAATAAAACATTAAATCAAGTGAATGCCCTGCTTTATGTGTAGGACCGGATGTAATTAATTCAAACCCTAAGGCGGACAATGAGTCAACTAAGGTATTACATGCATTAGACCATGGGATATTATTGATGTGTAAATTAAAGTCTCCTAATATGATCGCTGGTTTATCAGGTTTTAGTTTGTTAGTGAAAAGTTCTATTATTGGTGAGACATTATGTTCAAGCAATCCTGGTAGGCAGTGTAATAAACAAATTTGTAATTTTTCTGATCTAAATGATGCTACTTCATAAGGTAGTGAAATATTAATCGGTACTAATTTCAATCCAAGGTCTTTTTTTAGCTATGAGCATCAACCCCCCCTCCTCTACGATTAGGTCGAGGTATAGAAAATGTTAAATAATCTGGAATTGCAATTTGGTTTACCAATACTGTGTCTGTCTTTTTCAGCCATGTTTCTGTTATTGCGATGATACTGGGTTTAATCTGTTCTAGTATCAGCGCTTGGGATACGGGCTGCCATGTGTTGCAGTTTCACCCTGAGAGCAAGTCTTCGTTGGTTGCAGCAATTGCAGATGGACACGTCTCTCTCGGAGGAGGAAGCTATACAGGCTGGGCGGCTGGAGGCTGCGGTGGCTTACAATGCGGATGCACTGTACGATCTGCTTCGAACTTTGGCCAGGTCTATGGTTTTGGCTGTCTCTGCCCTCAGACGACTCTGACTGAGGAACTGGTTGGCAGATGTTTCCTCTAAGGCTCAACTGGGTTCTTTGCCATTCAAGGGCATGCTGCTCTTTGGGAAAGACTTAGAAGACATGAATAAATCCCTCGGGGAGAACAAAGTCCATAAGCTGCCGGAGGATAGGCCCAAGGCAAGGGGCTCCTTTCCCCCTCGCTCACGTTTCCGTGGGAATCATAATTTCGGGCTTCTAGATCGTCCGGTTCCTCATCTAGGTAGAACTTGGGCAGGCAGCAGTCCTGGAATCAGTCCTTTCGGGGCCGGCGCCTTGGCAGAAATGATGCCTCCCAAGGTACAGGAGTAGTTAAGTCCTCCCAATGAGGCAAGGCTGGTTCACTCCTTTGTTCCGGTAGTAGGAAGCAGGTTGGCTCTGTTTTACGAGGAGTGGACCAAATTAACTTCGGACCAGTGGGTCCTAAATATCATAAGACGCGACTACGTTTTAGATTTTGCTTGGCCCCTTTGGAAGCGGTTTCTCGTTTCCTCGTGCTCTTACGAGATGAAGCATCTAGCAGTACGAGACACTTTGCAGCGCCTTCATGAGCTCGGAGCTTTCATACCATAACCACAAAATACTACATCCCACCCAACACGGATTTAGGAAAAACCTCAGCACAGAAACCCTACTACTCAACCTTTCCGACACCATACTAAGAGGTTTCGATAACAAAATAGGTCACCTACTAATTCTCCTCGATCTTTCTGCAGCCTTTGACACAGTTGACCACAAGAGGCTTATATCTAGCCTAGAAACCATTGGGCTCGCTGGCAAAACCCTAGGCTGGTTCACTTCTTTCCTTAAAAACAGGTTTTTCAAAGTCTCTTTCAACAACAACTCATCTGATGCCATCCCCCTTGAAACAGGAGTGCCACAAGGGTCTGCTCTATCGCCCATACTCTTCAATATTTACCTACTACCTCTGTGCCAACTCCTATCAAGCCTAGGCATTACTTACTACATGTATGCTGACGACATACAACTCCTCATTCCAATCACTTCCACTATAGAAGATGCAATGTCAAGAGCAGCCTCACACCTTGATGCAATTCGAAATATGCTAAACAACCTAAAATTATGCTTAAACATGAGCAAAACCGAATGCATTCTAATAGTAAGAAAAAACCACACCACCCTTCCAAATTGATAACATCTGCATACAACTCAAAGATAACGTAAAAGACCTTGGCATATGGATTGACAGTGAACTAAACTACAAAAAACACATTACAACAAGAACAAAAGAAGGCTTCCATAAACTCCAAATACTCAAACACCTAAAACCGATGCTTCACCTCCATGAATTCAGAACCGTTTTACAAGCCCTCATTTTCACCAGCCTTGACTACTGCAACTCTCTCCTGATAGGACTACCTAAAACGCCTTAAAACCACTGTAGTTACTTCAGAATGCCACTGCCAGAGTCCTGACTGGTAAAAAGAAATCAGACCACATCACCCCCGTGCTCAACAATCTACATTGGTTACCGGTAGAGAAAAGAATAGAGTTCAAAGTTCTTACAATTCTACACAATGCAATTCATAAAGCAGACAACACAGCCCTGGACGTACGACTAGGTCAACAAGTAAACTACATCTTGATGTGCCATCACTACCGCTAGCCAAACTGTCCTCCACAAGAAACAGAGCCATCTCTATCATTGGCCCGAAATTATGGAACTCTTTACCTCAACACCTGAGCTCACAAGAAAACACTAAATCTTTAAAAAAGATCTCAAAACATGGCTATTCAGCCAAACATTCAAAGATGGCATAGGATAAGACAACAGACCACACCCTTTGCATGTCCCACTCGGGCATGAAATATCTTTCCAATGACTATCTCACTGACTCACTGAAACCTTATCGATTTTCACTCATCAGCTGTCCCCTTACATGATTTGAGCACGGATATATATCTCGTTATACTGTAGATATTGATTTGAATTAAGTTGCTGTTCGGAACCAGTTTCATTTACTGTTAAATGCATTAAATGTAACAGGTTGTTGTAAATGTAAACCGGAGTGAAGGCGATTTTTGCTATACCCCGTTATATAAAAACTGCTAAATAAATAAATCCGTTCCTCTGGAGGAGCGAGGGAAAGGCCGCTATTCCATTTACTTCGTAGTGCCCAAGAAGGAAGGCACATTCTGGCCCATCCTCGATTTGAAGAAAGTCAACAGGTCACTCCGTGTCCCTCAGTTCCGAATGGAGACCCTGCGATTGATAATTGCGTCGGTCCACAAAGGGGAGTTCCTAGCTGTGCTGGATCTGACTGAGGCTTTCTTGCATATCTGAATCTGGTCCAACCACCAGAAGTACCTGCGGTTCGCAATCCTGGGGGATCATTTTCAGTTTTGCGAACTGCCCTTCGGGCTCTCCACAGCACCCAGAATCTTCACCAAGATAATGGTTGTCGTGGCAGCCGGGCTCTGTAAGTTGGGTCTCTTGGCTCATCCTTATCTGGACGACTGGCTGATTCGAGCGAAGTCGGAGGCCCTCTGTCAAACTGCGGTGCAGTGGGTTCTTTAACTCTTGAGGTCGCTAGGTTGGATAGTCATCTGGCCTTGGAGTTCGACACACATTTGGGCAAGGTTTTCTTCACAGAGGAGCGGATCGTCAAGCTGCAGAGGCAGGTTTGTGCATGTTGGTCAAGTGTCTGCCCAGAGTCTGGGATTACTTGCAGGTCCTCGGCTAAATGGCTTCCTCTTTGGAGCTAGGCCCATGGACGTTTGCTCATATTAGGTCTCTTCAGTCAGTGTTGCTTTCCCGTTAGAATCTGGTGTCCGAACAATTTCAGCTTCTGCTTCCTCTTACAGAATCTGCGCACTCCAGCCTCAATTGGTGGCTCCTCCCAGAAAACTTACACTGGACTGTGGACTTGGAGATTCCTTCTTGGACAGTGGTTACCACCAATGCTATCTCTCCGGCTGGGGAGCGGTTTGTCAGGGAAGAGCAGTGCAGGGCCAATGGTCAGCGAAGGAATCCTTGTGGTCAATTGGTCATTTGGAGACCAGAGCTGTTTGATTGGTGCTGCAGGCACTTCTTCCTTTGCTGCGGAGAAAATCAGTCAGGATCCTGTAGCCTATATGAATCGCCAAGGGGGGGAACCAAGAGTCAACTGGTGGCGATTGAGGCCCAGGAGTTGATCAGCTGGGCAGAGCAGCACCTAGTCAGGATTGCAGCCTCTCACATTGTCGGCGTGGACAACGTGCAAGCCGATTTCCTCAGGCATTACCAGCTCGATCCCGGGGAGTGAGAGCTCAACGACGCTTTCTGCCTCATATGCAACAGGTGGACTTGATGGTGATGTTTTGAAATGCCAAAGCCCCGCGGTTCTTCAGTCTGCACCGGGAGCAGGAGCGGAGGGAGTGGATGCCCTAGTTCTCTCCTGGCCAAGGAACATCCTGTTGTAAGTGTTCCCACCTTGACCTTTGGTATATAGAAGGTCATCCGGGTGAGGTGATCCTGGTAGCGCCTGAATAGCTGAGGCATCCGTGGTTTGCAGATCTAGTCAAATTAGCGGTGGACGGCCCCATGAGGTTTCATCTACTGCCAAATCTCCTATGTCAGGGGCCCGTTTGTTAGGAAGGGGCAGATTGCTTTTGTCTAGCGGCATGGCTTTTGGGAGGCAACGGCTAAAGAGTAAAGGTTATTCGGATGTGGTGGTTACTAATTTCTTGCAGTCTAGGAAATCCTCTACCTCCCTGGCCTATGTCAGGGTGTGGGGAGTCTGAGTCTTGGTGCGTGGAGCCTACTCGGGCCTTGGTGGGGGGATATTTTGGCCTTCTTACAAGCCGGCCTGGCTAAAGTTTTATCTTCTAGCTCTCTAGGGGTACAGGTAGCGGCTCTGGGTTGTTTCCGTGGTAAGTTACGAGGTGTAGCCTTGGGTGCGCATCTGGGCAAGGTGCGTTTTCTGCGGGGGCAAAGCATTTGCGTCTTCGGGTCCAGAATCCTTGTCCTTCGTGGAGCCTGAACTTGGTTCTCAAAGCTCTGTGTGCGTCACCTTTTGAGCCTTTGAAGCGGGTGACATTAAAAGATCTTACTTTGAAGGTGGTTTTTCTCATGGCTATTTCTTCAGCACAGCGAGTACCTGAGCTTCAGACTTTGTCTTGTAGGGAGCCCTTCTTAAGGATTATGGATACAGCAGTCTCCTTGAGGACAGTTCCCTCCTTTTTTCCAAAGGTGGAATCCTCCTTTCATTTGAATCAGTCGGTGGAACTCCCTTCCTTTCCAGACTTGGACCGCTCTGATCCCCAGTCTAAGGACCTGCGTAAATTGGACGTGCAGCAGGTTCTGTTGCATTACTTGGAAGTTACAGCTTCCTCTTGTCGGACCATCTTTTCATGCTGTGGAGTGGCCCCAGAAGGGGACATAAGGCCTCTAGGGCCACTGTTGCGCGCTGGTTGAAAGAGGCTATTGGATCTGCGTACATGGTTCAGGGTCATGGGTACCGGTAAGCCTTTGGGCGCATTCTGCCCGATTGCAAGCGGCTTCATGGGCTGTGTGTCAGCAAGTTTCGCCACAGGAGATTTGTAGAGCAGCTACGTGGACGTCTTTTGCACACCTTTGTTAGGCATTATCGGTTGGATGTCCAGGCCCCAGGTTCTGGGGGTTTTGGAGAAGATGTAATCCGAGCGAAACTCTCCAGGTCCCACCCCACGTAGGAAAGCTCTGGTACACCCCAGGAGTCTGGACTGATCCTGCCCAAAGGCAGGAGTTAATTTCAGACAGCACCGGGCAAGCATACAGAAAAGCAGAAAAAAACTTCTTTTCTGTACACCCTCCGACTTAATATCATAGTGATATTAAGTCAGAGGCCCCAAAAATTAAAAAAAAAAAATCAGCCCGCGGGTTGGAAAATGGACGCTCAACTTTTCCGGCGTCTGTTTTCCGAACCCGTGGCTGTCAGCGGGTTCGACAACCGACACCGGTAAAATTAAGCATCGGCTGTGAGACCCGCTTGACAGCTGCCGTTAGTGCCAAAAAGGAGGCGCTAGGGACACGCTAGTGCCTGGGCGCGCATCGGGAGAGCGGGCGCTCGCCTCGGCGCGCTAGCTCTCCCGCGGACTTTATTGAATGGGCCTGAATATTCTCTGATTTTAGCACATCCAGGTGATTAGGAATGCAGCTTCCCTCTGTCTCCAGTAGGGGGAGACATAGACTGCACCTTTTCTGTCTTGCCCCAGTCTAACATTGGTCACTAGCAGGTGGAGATATGCAATGAATTTGTTTTGAAAGAATTTTTTTTGTGAAAGCAAGTATCAAGAAAAGGGCACCTTACTAATGGAGAAATTGTAGCTAGCACTGTTCCTAATTTTCTATCTTCTGGTACTGTGATTAGTCTAAGATAAAGCATACCACTCTGCTGGCTTGCTTACTGGGAACTGATAGTCCCTGCATGTGGTGTTGGGGGTCACTGATCAGCTTTACTGAACTAAAGAATTTAATTTATTTTCCAGATTGTTGATCTAGATTTAAAAAGGAACCAAAACCGGGAAGCTTTAAGAGCCCTCCAAAGGGAATCAGCTCAGAATGGTAAGACAGACCCTGCAAGCAAATGCTGTACTATCATAGGAACTGGGTCAGACCAAAGGTCCATCAAGCCCAGCATCCTGTTTCCAATAGAGGCCAAGCCAGGACACAGGTACCCGGCAGGATCCCAAGGGGCAGAGAGATTCCAAGCTCCTTATACCAAGAATAAGCAGGGGATTTCTGCAACTCTACTTTAATGGTTAATGGATTTTTTTTCCTCCAGGAAGTTGTGTAAACTGTCTTTAAATGCAGCTACACTAATAGCTTTCACCACATCCTCTGGCAATGAATTCCAGAGCTTAATTATGCATTGAAGAAAAAAAATATTTTCTCTTATTAGTTCTAAATGTATTACCCAGTAACTTAATTGTGTGTCCCCTGATGTTTGTACTTTTTTAAAAGAGTAAACAACCGATTAACGTTTACTCGTTCCATTCCACTCATTATTTTATAGACCTCTATCATATCCCCCCTCATCCGTCTCTTCTCCAAGCTGAACAGCCCTAACCTCTTTAGCCTTTCCTCTTTATCATTTTGGTCGCCCTTCTCTGTACCTTTTCTAATTCTGCTGTATCTTTCTTGAGATGCAGTGACCAGAACTGCACACAATACTCAAGATGAGGATGCACCATGGAGTGATACAGAGACATTAGGATATTCTCTGTTTTATTCTCCATTCCTTTCCTAATAATCCCCAGCATTCTGTTTGTGTATGATATATGAACACAAGATGAGGATGCACCATGGAGTGATACAGAGGCATTATGATATTCTCTGTTTTATTCTCCATTCCTTTCCTAATAATCCCCAGCATTCTGTTTGTGTATGATATATGAACACAAGATGAGGATGCACCATGGAGTGATACAGAGGCATTATGATATTCTCTGTTTTATTCTCCATTCCTTTCCTAATAATCCCCAGCATTCTGTTTGTGTATGATATATGAACACAAGATGAGGATGCACCATGGAGTGATACAGAGGCATTATGATATTCTCTGTTTTATTCTCCATTCCTTTCCTAATAATCCCCAGCATTCTGTTTGTGTATGATATATGAACACAAGATGAGGATGCACCATGGAGTGATAAAGAGATATTATGATATTCTCTGTTTTATTCTCCATTCCTTTCCTAATAATCCCCAGCATTCTGTTTGTGTATGATATATGAACACAAGATGAGGATGCACCATGGAGTGATACAGAGGCATTATGATATTCTCTGTTTTATTCTCCATTCCTTTCCTAATAATCCCCAGCATTCTGTTTGTGTATGATATATGAACACAAGATGAGGATGCACCATGGAGTGATACAGAGACATTATGATATTCTCTGTTTTATTCTCCATTCCTTTCCTAATAATCCCCAGCATTCTGTTTGTGTATGATATATGAACACAAGGTGAGGATGCGCCATGGAGTGATACAGAGACATTATGATATTCTCTGTTTTATTCACCATTCCTTTCCTAATAATCCCCAGCATTCTGTTTGTGTATGATATATGAACACAAGATGAGGATGCACCATGGAGGGATACAGAGGCATTATGATATTCTCTGTTTTATTCTCCATTCCTTTCCTAATAATCCCCAGCATTCTGTTTGTGTATGATATATGAACACAAGATGAGGATGCACCATGGAGTGATACAGAGGCATTATGATATTCTCTGTTTTATTCTCCATTCCTTTCCTAATAATCCCCAGCATTCTGTTTGTGTATGATATATGAACACAAGATGAGGATGCACCATGGAGTGATACAGAGGCATTATGATATTCTCTGTTTTATTCTCCATTCCTTTCCTAATAATCCCCAGCATTCTGTTTGTGTATGATATATGAACACAAGATGAGGATGCACCATGGAGTGATACAGAGACATTATGATATTCTCTGTTTTATTCTCCATTCCTTTCCTAATAATCCCCAGCATTCTGTTTGTGTATGATATATGAACACAAGATGAGGATGCACCATGGAGTGATACAGAGACATTATGATATTCTCTGTTTTATTCTCCATTCCTTTCCTAATAATCCCCAGCATTCTGTTTGTGTATGATATATGAACACAAGATGAGGCTGCACCATGGAGTGATACAGAGACATTATGATATTCTCTGTTTTATTCTCCATTCCTTTCCTAATAATCCCCAGCATTCTGTTTGTGTATGATATATGAACACAAGATGAGGATGCACCATGGAGTGATACAGAGACATTATGATATTCTCTGTTTTATTCTCCATTCCTTTCCTAATAATCCCCAGCATTCTGTTTGTGTACGATATATGAACACAAGATGAGGTCACACCATGGAGTGATACAGAGACATTATGATATTCTCTGTTTTATTCTCCATTCCTTTCCTAATAATCCCCAGCATTCTGTTTGTGTATGATATATGAACACAAGATGAGGATGCACCATGGAGTGATACAGAGACATTATGATATTCTCTGTTTTATTCTCCATTCCTTTCCAATAAATCCCCAGCATTCTGTTTGTGTATGATATATGAACACAAGATGAGGATGCACCATGGAGTGATACAGAGACATTATGATATTCTCTGTTTTATTCTCCATTCCTTTCCTAATAATCCCCAGCATTCTGTTTGTGTATGATATATGAACACAAGATGAGGATGCACCATGGAGTGCTACAGAGGCATTATGATATTCTCTGTTTTATTCTCCATTCCTTTCCTAATAATCCCCAGCATTCTGTTTGTGTATGATATATGAACACAAGATGAGGATGCACCATGGAGTGCTACAGAGGCATTATGATATTCTCTGTTTTATTCTCCATTCCTTTCCTAATAATCCCCAGCATTCTGTTTGTGTATGATATATGAACACAAGATGAGGATGCACCATGGAGTGATACAGAGACATTATGATATTCTCTGTTTTATTCTCCATTCCTTTCCTAATAATCCCCAGCATTCTGTGTGTGTATGATATATGAACACAAGATGAGGATGCACCATGGAGTGATACAGAGGCATTATGATATTCTCTGTTTTATTCTCCATTCCTTTCCTAATAATCCCCAGCATTCTGTTTGTGTACGATATATGAACACAAGATGAGGATGCACCATGGAGTGATACAGAGACATTATGATATTCTCTGTTTTATTCTCCATTCCTTTCCTAATAATCCCCAGCATTCTGTTTGTGTATGATATATGAACACAAGATGAGGTCGCACCATGGAGTGATACAGAGGCATTATGATATTCTCTGTTTTATTCTCCATTCCTTTCCTAATAATCCCCAGCATTCTGTTTGTGTATGATATATGAACACAAGATGAGGTCGCACCATGGAGTGATACAGAGGCATTAGGATATTCTCTGTTTTATTCTCCATTCCTTTCCTAATAATCCCCAGCATTCTGTTTGTGTATGATATATGAACACAAGATGAGGTCGCACCATGGAGTGATACAGAGGCATTATGATATTCTCTGTTTTATTCTCCATTCCTTTCCTAATAATCCCTAGCATTCTGTGTGTGTATGATATATGAACACAAGATGAGGATGCACCATGGAGTGATACAGAGGCATTATGATATTCTCTGTTTTATTCTCCATTCCTTTCCTAATAATCCCTAGCATTCTGTTTGTGTACGATATATGAACACAAGATGAGGTCGCACCATGGAGTGATACAGAGGCATTATGATATTCTCTGTTTTATTCTCCATTCCTTTCCTAATAATCCCCAGCATTCTGTTTGTGTATGATATATGAACACAAGATGAGGTCGCACCATGGAGTGATACAGAGGCATTAGGATATTCTCTGTTTTATTCTCCATTCCTTTCCTAATAATCCCCAGCATTCTGTTTGTGTATGATATATGAACACAAGATGAGGATGCACCATGGAGTGATACAGAGACATTATGATATTCTCTGTTTTATTCTCCATTCCTTTCCTAATAATCCCCAGCATTCTGTTTGTGTATGATATATGAACACAAGATGAGGATGCACCATGGAGTGATACAGAGACATTATGATATTCTCTGTTTTATTCTCCATTCCTTTCCTAATAATCCCCAGCATTCTGTTTGTGTATGATATATGAACACAAGATGAGGTCACACCATGGAGTGATATAGAGACATTATGATATTCTCTGTTTTATTCTCCATTCCTTTCCTAATAATCCCCAGCATTCTGTTTGTGTATGATATATGAACACAAGATGAGGATGCACCATGGAGTGATACAGAGACATTATGATATTCTCTGTTTTATTCTCCATTCCTTTCCAATAAATCCCCAGCATTCTGTTTGTGTATGATATATGAACACAAGATGAGGATGCACCATGGAGTGATACAGAGACATTATGATATTCTCTGTTTTATTCTCCATTCCTTTCCTAATAATCCCCAGCATTCTGTTTGTGTATGATATATGAACACAAGATGAGGATGCACCATGGAGTGCTACAGAGGCATTATGATATTCTCTGTTTTATTCCCCATTCCTTTCCTAATAATCCCCAGCATTCTGTTTGTGTATGATATATGAACACAAGATGAGGTCACTCCATGGAGTGATACAGAGACATTATGATATTCTCTGTTTTATTCTCCATTCCTTTCCTAATAATCCCCAGCATTCTGTTTGTGTATGATATATGAACACAAGATGAGGATGCACCATGGAGTGATACAGAGACATTATGATATTCTCTGTTTTATTCTCCATTCCTTTCCTAATAATCCCCAGCATTCTGTTTGTGTATGATATATGAACACAAGATGAGGTCACACCATGGAGTGATACAGAGACATTATGATATTCTCTGTTTTATTCTCCATTCCTTTCCTAATAATCCCCAGCATTCTGTTTGTGTATGATATATGAACACAAGATGAGGATGCACCATGGAGTGATACAGAGACATTATGATATTCTCTGTTTTATTCTCCATTCCTTTCCAATAAATCCCCAGCATTCTGTTTGTGTATGATATATGAACACAAGATGAGGATGCACCATGGAGTGATACAGAGACATTATGATATTCTCTGTTTTATTCTCCATTCCTTTCCTAATAATCCCCAGCATTCTGTTTGTGTATGATATATGAACACAAGATGAGGATGCACCATGGAGTGCTACAGAGGCATTATGATATTCTCTGTTTTATTCTCCATTCCTTTCCTAATAATCCCCAGCATTCTGTTTGTGTATGATATATGAACACAAGATGAGGATGCACCATGGAGTGATACAGAGGCATTATGATATTCTCTGTTTTATTCTCCATTCCTTTCCTAATAATCCCCAGCATTCTGTTTGTGTATGATATATGAACACAAGATGAGGATGCACCATGGAGTGATACAGAGACATTATGATATTCTCTGTTTTATTCTCCATTCCTTTCCTAATAATCCCCAGCATTCTGTGTGTGTATGATATATGAACACAAGATGAGGATGCACCATGGAGTGATACAGAGGCATTATGATATTCTCTGTTTTATTCTCCATTCCTTTCCTAATAATCCCCAGCATTCTGTTTGTGTACGATATATGAACACAAGATGAGGATGCACCATGGAGTGATACAGAGACATTATGATATTCTCTGTTTTATTCTCCATTCCTTTCCTAATAATCCCCAGCATTCTGTTTGTGTACGATATATGAACACAAGATGAGGTCGCACCATGGAGTGATACAGAGGCATTATGATATTCTCTGTTTTATTCTCCATTCCTTTCCTAATAATCCCCAGCATTCTGTTTGTGTATGATATATGAACACAAGATGAGGTCGCACCATGGAGTGATACAGAGGCATTAGGATATTCTCTGTTTTATTCTCCATTCCTTTCCTAATAATCCCCAGCATTCTGTTTGTGTATGATATATGAACACAAGATGAGGATGCACCATGGAGTGATACAGAGGCATTATGATATTCTCTGTTTTATTCTCCATTCCTTTCCTAATAATCCCCAGCATTCTGTTTGTGTATGATATATGAACACAAGATGAGGATGCACCATGGAGTGATACAGAGACATTATGATATTCTCTGTTTTATTCTCCATTCCTTTCCTAATAATCCCCAGCATTCTGTGTGTGTATGATATATGAACACAAGATGAGGATGCACCATGGAGTGATACAGAGGCATTATGATATTCTCTGTTTTATTCTCCATTCCTTTCCTAATAATCCCCAGCATTCTGTTTGTGTACGATATATGAACACAAGATGAGGATGCACCATGGAGTGATACAGAGACATTATGATATTCTCTGTTTATTCTCCATTCCTTTCCTAATAATCCCCAGCATTCTGTTTGTGTACGATATATGAACACAAGATGAGGATGCACCATGGAGTGATACAGAGACATTATGATATTCTCTGTTTTATTCTCCATTCCTTTCCTAATAATCCCCAGCATTCTGTTTGTGTACGATATATGAACACAAGATGAGGTCGCACCATGGAGTGATACAGAGGCATTATGATATTCTCTGTTTTATTCTCCATTCCTTTCCTAATAATCCCCAGCATTCTGTTTGTGTATGATATATGAACACAAGATGAGGTCGCACCATGGAGTGATACAGAGGCATTAGGATATTCTCTGTTTTATTCTCCATTCCTTTCCTAATAATCCCCAGCATTCTGTTTGTGTATGATATATGAACACAAGATGAGGTCGCACCATGGAGTGATACAGAGGCATTATGATATTCTCTGTTCCCTGTACGTACCAGGATCAGTCCAGGACACCTGGGTTGTGACTCCGCACCAGTAGATGGAGACAGACTAAAACTTGTGGGCGGAGCATATATGCCCCTGTGCCAGTCACAGCCCCTCAGTCTTACTCTGTCTCCAGTAGGTGGTGCAGGTCTGGTCACAGCCCTGTCGGGCCTGATTCTGTGTGGTTAGTCAGGTTCGCTTTTGTGGTTGATTTTATTAGGCCTAACTTGGTTTTTTTCTTCAAATTGGGTTTTATTTAATCTTGTTTAATTCTAGTCCCAGTTGCCCTGCCTCCCTGGGGAGTTGAGAGGTCCTGAGGGGACTACCCTCCCCAGGTTGAGGCCGCTGCTAGGGTTGAGGACCCGGCTGGACTAGTAGCAGCGTCAGGGGTGACACCGGGGAGCCCGGTTCACTCACCCCTGCAGGACATAGGGCTTTTCAGCACCTGGGACAGCGTTTTTTTTTTTCTTATTTAAAAAAAAAAAAAAAAAAAAAAAAGTGTTTTTACTTTTGTTTTCAGTCGGCTCTCCGTTCCCTGGCGTTGCGCTCCGTTCCGCTCGAGGGGGGGCGTCTTCGGCAGGGGGGAGGTCGCCGATTTTCGCCGCGTTGAATTTTTGTGTTTATTCGGCGTCCCTCAGTGCTTTTCGGCGCGTCTTTGGTTTCCCGCGGTTTTTTGCAGGGCCGCGCGGCTCGCAGTGCAGGGCCTGCGACTCGGCGCGCGCGCGTCTCTCCCGGGACGGGCTTTGCTCGGCCTGCGTCCCGGGAGACGAGGGATCGTCGGCGGCTCCTCGGGGGGCCCGTTCCCGGGTCGCGCGATCGCCGTCGCAAGGGGGGGGTCCCCCTGATAGGCCTCCTGACCCGTTCCTGGTCAGCGCGGGAATGGCGGCCATTTTGTCTACCGGCCGGGTAGCTTCGCGGGAAACGGTG
The DNA here is from genome assembly GCF_901001135.1 of Rhinatrema bivittatum. NCBI lineage: Eukaryota > Metazoa > Chordata > Amphibia > Gymnophiona > Rhinatrematidae > Rhinatrema > Rhinatrema bivittatum. Next base: position 2,341,544 of record NC_042622.1, read on the forward strand.
GGGGCCTCGGTTTTACCTCCTACGCTTTCCCCGCAGCGGGGTGCAGCGGTGGAGGTCCCTTCAGAGGGGCCCCAGTCCCGGGGGCATTCGGAAAGCGACGCAACGGATTCGGGCAAGTTTTCTGAAGATTTGGCGCTTTTGCTGCGCCGTTCTAAGCGCAGCAAGCGCAGACGGGGGGACGCCTCGCGTTCAAGGGTCCACCGGTCCCCGCCGCAGAACAAGATGGCAAGGAGGGTGGCGAAGACCACCCAGAGAGCGGCCTGGGGCAAACGGCTTCCCCGAGGGGTGCCGCAGAACTCGGATTCCGAAGATACCTCCGGGGCGGACACAGAGGCCTCCGAGGAGCCCCTGCCTGGGGCCGGGACGGCAGCAGCAGATGGCTCGGCGCAGCCCAGTACAGGTAAAGGAGCGCAGGCCGTCGACGGGGATGACCCCAAGGTGGTGCGTCTGTTCCGCAGAGAGGAACTGTCGCCACTCATTCCGGCCATTCTCCAGGAGCTGGGGATTGAGGCTCCTCCGGTGGTGGTCCGCCAGGAGGCAAATATGGATCCTGTTCTGATTGGGTTCACAGGGCCGGCGGTCGTTTTTCATTTTTTCGTCCACGGATATCCTCTTCAAGGAATGGGATACTCCGGAGTTAGGTCTGAAGGTCAGCAAGGCCATGGACAAACTTTACCCTTTGCCGGAGGACGCGCTAGAGCTCCTCCGACTCCCAAAGGTGGATTCGGCAGTGTCAGCTGTCACGAAGAGGTCTACCATCCCGGTCACGGGAGCGACAGCCCTCCGGGATATTCAAGACCGTACGTTGGAGGTTCAACTCAAAATATTTTTGAGGTTTCTGCCCTAGGGGTGCGTGCCGCCAGTTGCACAAATTTTGCTATGCGTGCTAGTCTGCGCTGGACTCAAGTCCTGCAGGCGAATGCGGGTCTCTCTTCAGAGGAGGCTTCCCAAGCTGACAGATTGGAGGCGGCCATTGCCTATGGCGCGGATGCATTCCATGATCTTTTGCGCACCTCAGCTAGGTCCATGGTGGCAGCGGTGTCGGCACGTCGTCTCCTTTGGCTGCGCAATTGGGCAGCGGATGGCTCTTCCAAGGCTCACCTCGGGGCTTTGCCTTTTAAGGGGACATTGCTGTTCGGCAAGGAGTTGGACGATTTGATGGTTTACCTGGGGGAGAACCGAGCGTTTAAGCTGCCGGAGGATAGGACCCGGTCGAGATTTTCCTTTTCAGGCAGAGCCCGGTTCAGGGGGCCCAGGAAGTCTAGGCCACAAAGATCCTCTGGACCCTAGGCCGTCTTCCTCTCGGTACACCCAGTGGCAGCAGTCCTTTCGGGGCAAACGTTTTGGCCGGCAAGGAGGGGCCCCGTCGGGTGCGGGGTCCAAGCCTTCGCAATGAAGTTCGGCCGGCCCATCCCTCGTCGCGTCCTCGGCACGCTGTTCCAAACGTGGGGACGCGTCTATCCTTATTCCTCGAGGAATGGGCCAGCGTGACATCGGATCAATGGGTCCTCGACGTGATAAAACATGGCTACGAGTTAGATTTGGCTCGCATCCCAACGGACAAATTCCTGGTCTCACCCTGCAAGGATCCCAAGAAGAAGGCGGCGGTGCTAGATACCATCCAAAGACTAGAAAGACTGGGAGCCATCTCGCCGGTTCCGGCCGCTCAGTACGGCAAGGGCCGGTACTCCATTTACTTCTTAGTCTCCAAGAGAGACGGCACTTTCCGCCCAATTCTGGATCTGAAAGGAGTCAACAGATGCCTTCGAGTCCCTCACTTCAAAATGGAGACCATTCGGTCAGTGATCGCGTCAGTGCGTCCCGGCGAATTCCTGGCGTCCCTAGATCTCACAGAAGCATACCTTCATGTGGAAATTCAACCAGCGTTTCAGCGGTTTCTGAGGTTTGGCATTCTGGGCAGGCACTTCCAGTTCCGGGCGCTTCCGTTCGGCCTGGCGACAGCGCCTCGGACATTCACGAAAGTGATGGTGGTCGTGGCGGCGCAGTTGCGGCGGGAAGGCCTGCTGGTTCACCCTTACCTCGACGATTGGCTGAGCCGGGCGAAGTCTCAGAGTCTGTGTCGGCAGGCGGTGGCCAGGGTGTTACAGCTCTTGCAGTCCCTGGGCTGGGTGGTCAACTTCAACAAGAGTTATCTCGAACCTCTCAGTCCTTGGAATATCTTGGAGCCCTGTTCGACACGTAGCGAGGCAGTGTGATTCTCTCGCAGGACCGGATATGCAAACTGCAGTCTCAGGTGCTACGTTTTTGTTGCTACACCGGCCACGAGTCTGCGATTACCTGACGGTTCTGGGGTCTATGGCATCCAAGCTGGCGTTAGTCCCTTGGGCGTTCGCTCATCTATGGCCGCTGCAGTCCTCATTGCTTTCCCTCTGGAAACCGGTTTCCGAGGATTTCTATCTACCTCTACCTCTCGAGGGGCAGGCGCGATCCAGCCTGAGCTGGAAGTCGGTTCAGGGTCTGTGGTCAGTCGCAGACCCGGTGGTCTATCAACCGGCTGGAGACCAGAGCGGTCCGTCTGGCGCTGCAAGCTTTTCTACCCCTCGTGCGCGGACAGGCGGTCCGGGTATGGTCGGACAACGCTACCACCGTGGCTTACATCAATCGCCAGGGAGGGACAAGAAGTCCTCTAGTGGCGGAGGAGGCGCGGCTCTGGATGCTCTGGGCAGAACGGCATCTCAGCCATCTCGTGGCTTCCCACATAGTGGGAATCGACAACGTCCAGGCGGATTTTCTCAGTCGTCACCGCTTGGATCCCGGAGAGTGGGAGTTGGCGGACGAGGCGTTTCTCTTCATTCGCCGGACTTGGGGAATGCCCCACATGGATCTGATGGCCACCTGGCACGACGCGAAGGCTCCGCGATTTTACAGTCGACGTCGCGAAAGGGGAGCAGAAGGAGTCGACGCGTTGGTGCTTCCCTGGCCGGTGGATGTGCTTCTCTATGTGTTCCCACCATGGCCCATGATCGGAAAGATCCTACGGCGCATAGAATTGCATCCATCCAATGTGATCATGGTGGCGCCGGAGTGGCCACGCCGTCCGTGGTTTGCGGACCTGGTCCAGCTGTCAGTGGCCGCACCCCTTCGTCTACAGGGATTCCCGGGGTTCCTTCGTCAGGGCCCCGTCTGTTTGGAGGATGTGGCTCACTTTTGTCTCGCAGCATGGTTTTTGAGAGGTATCGGTTGAAGAGAAAAGGCTATTCGGATGCGGTCGTTGCTACGTTGCTGACATCCAGAAAACAGTCTACGTCCCTAGCTTATGTTCGGGTCTGGGTAGTTTTTTGAGGAATGGTGCATGGAGTGGGGCCTAGACCCCACTTCCGCTTCTATTCCCGATACTCTGGCTTTTTTTCCAGGCGGGGCTCGCCGAAGGTTTAGCGTGTAATTCCCTTCGGGTTCAAGTGGCGGCGCTTGGCTGTTTGCGTGGTAAGGTCCGGGGGATCTCTCTGGCTCTCCACCCGGATATCTCCCGCTTTCTTAGGGGGGCTAAGCACCTCCGTCCTCCGTTGCGGCCCCCTTGCCCGTCTTGGAACCTCAACTGGGTACTCTCAGCCTTATGCTCAGTGCCGTTTTGAGCCCCTGAAACGTTCTACGCTCAAGGATTTCACCTTGAAGACCGTATTCCTAGTGGCGATTGCATCGGCCCGTCGTGTTTTCAGAATTACAGGCGTTGTCCTGTAGGGAGACCTTCTTGCGCATCTCCGATTCGGTGGTCTCCTTGCGGACGGTTACCTCCTTCCTTCCTAAGGTCGTGTCGTCGTTCCATTTGAATCAGTCAATTGAACTTCCCGCTTTCTCGGTTGCGGAGTCTTCGGACCCGAAAACAAAAGACTTGAGAAAACTAGATGTGCGGAGGTCCCGGCTTCGCTATCTGGAGGTTACTAATCCGTTTCGGGTGACGGATCTTCTGTTTGTGTTAACTTCGGGTCCAAAGAAAGGTGCTGCGGCGTCCCGCACGACAATTGCCCGTTGGCTCAAGGAAGCCATTGGTTCTGCGTACATTCTGCGCGGAAAATCGCCGCCGGTGGGTCTTCGGGCTCATTCGACACGCTTTGCAGGGCGGATACCTGGAAGTCGTTGCATACCTTCATTAAACATTGCCGGTTGGATGTTCAGGCTACTGAAGCTGGGGGTTTTGGAGAGAGGGTACTCCGAGCGGGACTCTCTGCTTCCCACCCTCGGTAAGTTAGCTCTGGTACATCCCAGGTGTCCTGGACTGATCCTGGTACGTACAGGGAAAGGAAAATTAGTTTCTTACCTGATAATTTTCGTTCCTGTAGTACCAAGGATCAGTCCAGGATCCCGCCCGCAGTGTTGCGTTATAGTAACGGAGAGTCCGCTCATTATTGTGTTTTTCAGTACGCTGATCCATTCGCTCTCCCGGTTGGGGAGTCTGGTTCCTGTAGGGGTGTTGGTTTTCTTTTCCCTACCAAGTTGTATGGTTAGCTATGGTTGCCTTTTGGCTTTTGTCTACTTTGACATTACGTATGACTGAGGGGCTGTGACTGGCACAGGGGCATATATGCTCCGCCCACAAGTTTTAGTCTGTCTCCATCTACTGGTGCGGAGTCACAACCCAGGTGTCCTGGACTGATCCTTGGTACTACAGGAACGAAAATTATCAGGTAAGAAACTAATTTTCCTTTTTATTCTCCATTCCTTTCCTAATAATCCCTAGCATTCTGTGTGTGTATGATATATGAACACAAGATGAGGATGCACCATGGAGTGATACAGAGGCATTATGATATTCTCTGTTTTATTCTCCATTCCTTTCCTAATAATCCCTAGCATTCTGTTTGTGTACGATATATGAACACAAGATGAGGTCGCACCATGGAGTGATACAGAGGCATTATGATATTCTCTGTTTTATTCTCCATTCCTTTCCTAATAATCCCCAGCATTCTGTTTGTGTATGATATATGAACACAAGATGAGGTCGCACCATGGAGTGATACAGAGGCATTAGGATATTCTCTGTTTTATTCTCCATTCCTTTCCTAATAATCCCCAGCATTCTGTTTGTGTATGATATATGAACACTTGGAGGAAGGCCTACATCCATTACTGGTAGGGATACCACATATTTTGACCTTTTTTACAACAGGGATTGTCCAAGGGCTTAGCCTACAATTCCCTTCAGGTACAGGTAGTGGCCCTGGGGTGTTTCTGGGTAAACAACAAGAGAGGTCTTTGGCATCCCATCTGGATGTGGTGCAATTTTTAAAGGGGATCAAGCATTTGCCGCCACCGGTGCGCAGAGTGTGTCCTACGTGGCGTATGACCTTAGTTTTGCAGGCACTTTGCAGTCATCCGTTTGAGCCATTGCAGAAGGTGTCTGTAAAGGACCTCGTCCTGAAGGTGGTTTTTCTGGTGGTGATTTGCTCAGCTAGAAGAATTTCGGAGCTGCACGCTTTGTCCTACAGGGGGACAGTTTTGGGAATTAATGATGGAGTATCTTTGCGCACGGTACCCTTGTTCCTACCCTAAGGTGGTTTCCTCTTTTCACCTCAGTCAGATGGTGGAGCTTTCTGCTTTTACGAATTGGTCTTTGGAAATGCCAGAAGCAAGGGAACTGCATTTGTTGGATGTTCGTCAGGTGCTGTGGTGGTATCTTAAGGACACCAATGGTTTCTGGCAGTTGGATCATCTGTTTTGTTTGAGCCAAAGAAGGGATGTAAGGCTGCAAAGGGCACCGTTGCTTGTTTGTTGAAGGAAGCTATTATTTCGGCTTATCTTTGCAAGGGCAGAAAGGTTCCAGAGGGGCTGCGAGCGCAGGCAGATTCTTGGGCTGAGAGTCAGTTGGTGCCACCACAAGAGATTTGTTGGGCGCCTACATGGTCTTTGCTGCACACTTTCTCTTGGCATTACCAGTTGATGTTTAGGTGCTAGGAGCGCAGAGTGTATTGAGAGCAGGTCTTTCGCAGTGTAGGGGCACTTTGGTACATCCCACTTGTCTGGCCTGATCTGGGGTATGAACAGGAAAGGGAAAATTGGTTCTCTTACCTGCTAATTTTTGGTCCGAAGTATCACAGATCAGTCCAGAGGTCCTGCCCCTGATTTATGAAAGTCCGATTTAACTTGTGTTGATATTATCTGGAGCGTGCAGAATGTATATAGTCAGAGCCTAAAAAGGGTTTCCAGGTTTGGTTGTTCCTTGGGGTTCAGGGAGTCCAACCTTCGCCCTGGGAAAGCAGGGGATAGTTCAGCAATGTTCACTCTGTTTCGCTTGGGTACAAGTCAATACTGAGGGACTGCAGGTGGCACTTTGGATATGTAGCAGTGACTCAAAGTTTTTGTTTTCTGCCTCCATCTGCTGGTAGGGGTGCAAAACTCACTTGTGTGGACTGATCAGAGGTATTTCAGAAATGAAAATTAGGTAAGAACCAATTTTTCTTTGCCGCCTCTCCCATGACCTTTTCATTTCCTGCTGAGTCTCTCAAGAGGGACTTTGTTTAAATGCCTTCTGAAGATTGAGAGAGACTATTTCAGCTAACTTGCCCTTGTCCACTTATTTAAATCCTTCAAAAAAGAATTAACATTTGTAAGACAAGACTTCTGTTTGCTAAATCCATCTAGACCGTCCATGTCTGTCTAGATGTTTAATAATTTTGTTCTTCAAAATTGCTTCTACAATCTTGTCCAGCAGAGACATCTAGCTTACTGGTCTGTAGATTCCCAGATCAGTCCGAGGCCCTTTTTTAAAAAATAAAATGGTTGTTATGTTGGCCCCCTTCCACTCCCCAGGTACCGTAGGTGATTTGAATGACAAGTTAGAGATTACTAGTAATAAGTCTGTCAAGATTTAAATCCTTCAGATATCAATGGCCAGTTTGAGGGCCACAACCTGCAAAATTAAGGGGAGCAGTGGATGTGTAATATGTCCCTTCCACAGAATGGCACATTCCTTTTCAGCCAGAGGTGACCAGATGGTTTGACCTGCTGCACCCCATCTGTCAAGATTAAAGGGAAGGATACTTATGGGAAGACAGAGTAGAAAAGGGTTTGAGGTGCAGAGACAGGAGGTAGATGTGTACAGTAGAGTAGAATTGCACATAAGGACTATAGAGCACATCCAGTTTGTTCAAATTCCTGTTGAAGAATGGCGCGTGTGTGTGCGCGCGCGCATGGGTGTGTGTGCGCGCGCGCGCGTGTGTGTGTGTGCGTGCAATAGGGAGACAGGAGGATGTGGGGTGTGTGTGTGTGGAGCGAGATGGGAGCATGGGATTATGTGCTGGAGGGATAGAGATGATGTGGAACTGCTAAGGTTGACAAAGGGCTCTGTAGAACCTGGAGAAATGTGGCCAAATGGAACTGCATCTTGTCGTGATTAATATGTGGAAGAAACCTTCACTGTATACTTCTTACTGTACAATCTGATTTCAGATACGGCAATGGTTTGCTTTGGGAACATGTTTATCCAGTTTCCAAAGTCCAAGATGAAAGAAATGATTCAAAAGGGTGAGTGGTTTAGTGCGTAGTTAGTTCTCTTGTTTCAGCCACAGATTCCTGTTAACTCCCATTAGTCTCTTCAGGTAATGTTTCCCTGCTGTAAATCCCTGGCAGGAAATGAGCTTTATAAGAGGTGCTGCACCTCTGCTGGGGAATTTGGAGGCAGTAACACTTTTCTGCTCCAAGGAATCTGAAGAACTGCAGTTGCAAAGGTGGTTACGGGTAGAAAGGCACAGTCCAGTTTATTTTCTTTATTTTTTATTTATTTAGATTTATATTCCGCTTTTCACACACTTTTCAGCGCTTCAAAGTGGATTACATTTCAGGTACTGTAGGTATGGTATTTCCCTATCCCCAGAGGGCTTACAATCTAAGTTTGTACCTGAGGCAATGGAGGGTAAAGTGACTTGCCCCGGTTCACAAGGAGCGACAGCGGGACTCGAACCCTGGCCTCCTGGTTCATAGCCCACTCTCTAACCACTAGGCTACTCCTGGAATCTTCAGCTTAGCAGGTAACTCATGGCTCCCCTGCCCCCTTTTCTCTTCTTCTAGATCAGGAACACCTGGATGAAGAAATTGCAAAACTTCGGAAAGAGCTGAAGATAAAGGTGAACTATCTGTATGAAGCCCAAGGTAGATATAAGAGCTTAGGAAGAGCAGCAACTAATTCCCCCTCTTCAATCTGGCCAACAGAAGAAGACAGATAGCTGTCCAAACAATGTTTAATATGGAGAGGTTTATTTAAACGATTTTGAAATAAATCAGCAAACCAAAATGTGCCCAAATGTTGTCATGGAGTAAAGTAATGTTGCAATCTGGCAGGTTTACAGCGTGTCCTGTGGGTGGTAACCATGCACCGTTTCCTTCTTACAAACCACCCACACATGGAGAATTTACTACTTTCCTGATAATTTCGTTTCCTCTAAGGAGGGCAGACCAATCCCTATGAGTGGCTTATGCACCTTTACCAGAAGATGGAGATGGAGTAAAAGCTTACGTCACTGATATATAGCCCTGCCCTGACAGCCCGCAAGTATTCTCTGAAAAAGCCAAATTATGAACAAACTGATTATACTTGAACATAACAGCTAACAGTCGACCATTCATGCCAATGTACAACCAATAAGGAATACTGAGCTCAGTCAACCGAACACTCACTAACCTGAGGGCTGGTTAAGCCAGTTACCAGTCTTCAGACGAAGAGCAGAAATAAACCTCTGCATTGTCTGCACCTGAAAGGCAAACTATTGATCAAAATCGGCAGTCAGGGCTTGATCTGCCCTCCTTAGAGGAAACACTATGCACCAACTAACCTCTTTCCCTTTACAGAATAATTCTCCAACACCCACTGATTCAAGGGAAAACCTTGCTCAGTGGTCTTTTTTGTACGGAGGCTCTGTTCAAGGATAACCACTTTTTAGTTATCCCTCTCATTTGCCCCGTATATTGCTCTTTATTAATCGCACTTTATATTCATCTTTTTTTCTTTTCCTTTTCACTTTTTACTTATAAAATCCCTTCTCCCTGGCTGCTTATCCGACCCACTTATCCGTTTTTATTCTCATATACTTATCAAGGCTGCCACCCTCATATCTTCCTATGGGTTCGGATTCGCCTGCCCGACATTGGCCATGTTTCGGCACTGTGCCTGCTTCAGGGACTGCGGGAGAGAAATCTACTGTGTCCGGTCTGGGTTCACAGTATCAACATATTTTTTTTCGTACTGCGTGTGTAATGTGAGCGACGCCTTCAGTATACGACTCTTAGAGGAAAGGCAATTATCAGGTAAGTACTAATTTCTCCTTTCTCTTCTCTCAAGCAGACCAATCCCCACGAGTGGGATATACCAAAGCTACACCCAAACAAGGCGGGAGGCTGCCCGCGGTCCAGTCAAAACCACCCACGCAAACATGGCATCCTGCCAAGCTTGAATATCCAAGTGGTAATGCTTGGAAAAGGTGTGTAAGGATAACCACCACTCGGCGAGACAAACGAATTTCCACCCACGATACCACCTGAGCCCTCATGGAATGTGGTCTAATCTGCTTTGGCAAAGGAATCAGCATCCACATAAACGGTCAAGAGGACTTCCTTAACCCAAGTACCGCATTAAATGACGCTTGACATCCAAGGTATGCAAAAGACAATACTCTCAACCCTATCCCTGTCCAAAGTGAGCAGGGAAACAGACTGATGCAAATAAAACTCCAAAACCACTTTTGGCAAAAACAAAGGCACATTCTGAAGCTGTACCACACCCGGAATTATACGTAGAAAAGGCTTGCAGTTCAAAAAACCAATGTGCAGAACAGACTGCAAGCAGAAAAACCATCTTCAAGGTAAGCAGCTGCGAGGAAAAGGCCAGGCAGCAGCCAAAAAGATAGCCCTGTCAAGAAATTTAGCCAGATTGCCAGTGCCTCTGTGGGACCTTAATCATAAGGGAGGATGAAGATGCTTAACTTCCTTCAAAATCCACCATTGACTCACCCCCTATATCAAGCAAGAGCTGCTACTTGACCCTTCAAGGTATTAATGGCCAAACTTTATGCAGTCCTTCCTGTAAAAAGTCCAAAATCAAAGGAATATCCACTTTGAGAAGCTGAGAACTTTGCTCTGAACACCAGGCCTCAAATCTGCCAAACTCTCACAAAGGCCAGAGATGTAAAAAAAAAAAAAAAGATTCTGGATTTAAGCCAAGTGGAAATCAAGCAGGTGAACCACGCCTCAACAATCTAGTTCTCACAAGGGACAAACTGTAAGACAAAATAGACCTGGATCTTTGAAAAGAAATGGTCCCTGCCTCAACAGTCTTCCTAGGAGGCAGCCAGAGGGGACTGTCCAGTAGCAGTCTCTGCAGATTGGTATACCACAGCCCCTGGGGCCAACACGGAGCCACCAAAAGTATGGTGTTGGCCTGACTTGCAAGTTTCCGAGCAAGCATCCTAACCGAGGCCAGGATTGGAAGGTATATAGCAGGCTGCCCCGCGGCCACACCTGCATGAGAGCATGGTTGCCCTTCGGCTGCGACTAAAAAACCGTGGAAGTTTCGCGTTACTGGAAGCTGCCAGCAAGTCTAGGTTCAGGCAGCCCTAGCGCTCCACTATAAACTGAAGGGCTTCATCCACTAACTCCCATTCTCCTGGGTCCAAACTCTTCCTGCTTGAGAAAGATGGCTGTCACATTGTCCTTTCTGGCAATGTGGGAAGCGGACATGTCTAGGAGATGCTGCTCTGCCCAGACCATGAGTGCATCTATCTCTTCCAACACTTGATGACCTCTGATGGCACCCTGATGATTGATGGAGGCCATAGCTGTTGCATTGTCAGACATTATCCAGACCACCCAAGCCCCTAGACGCTCGGCAGAATGCAAACACTTCAGCTGAACCGCCTGTGCTTCCAAACGGTTGATGCTCCACTGCTGTTCCTTGGCATTCCATCGACCTTGCACCATCAATTCCTGACAGTGAGCCCTCCAACACAGGAGGCTCACAGCCATTGTGAGCCCTAACCGATCCAGTGTCTCAAAGGAAACACCATTCCAGAGATGAACCGCCTGCAACCAGCATTGCAATTCTGTGCTCACTTACAATGGTACGAGAAGCCTCACCGCATAGTCCTGCAATGAAGAACTCCAGCTACGTACAATGAAGAGGTCACATATGCGCCCAAGCCTAAGGAACTACCTTCAACGAGGTTGCCATAAAACCCAGGACCTGAAGATAAGGACAATTTGCTCAACAGTGTGATCTTCTCAGGGTTTGAGCTTGAGAGATCAACTTTTCTGGCAGAAACACTCTTCCCTGCTTTGTATCGAAGCAAACACTGAGATACTCCAGTGTCTGAGACGGCTGTAAGTTGCTCTTGGACAAATTCACCACCCAGCCTAGATCCTGCAGCAAGGAGACCACCCTGCAAGATATCCTGTGCCTTTCTTCCATGGTCTTGGCTTGAACCAACCAGTCATCCAGATGTGGGTGAACTAGGATGCAGTCCTTGCGTCTGTCACTAATACTACCATGACTTTGGAGAAGGCCTTGGGCACAGTGGCAAGGCCTGAAAATAATCACATCCCAGAATGGCAAACTTCAGGAATATCTGATGTTCCTGATTAATGGGAAGATGCAGATATGCCTCCGTCCTAGCTGAAGACGTGAGGTAACCCCTGACTGTACCTTCATTATGATGAAGCACACAGTCTCCATTCGGAAATGGATGCCTCACAAATGACAGTTGAAGCCGCCTTCTTGGGTATGACAAAATAGATGAAATAGCAGCCCATATTTTGTTGTGATTCGGGAACAGGAATTACAACCTTCATATCTAATAGTCTTCTCAGTGTTGATTCAATTACTACCCTCTTCTGAGGGTAGTTGTACGGCGAGATCATAAAAGCATCTGGGAGAATGCAAAGGAACTCCTAGAGCATAGCCATCCTGAATCACTTCTAGGATCCATTGGTCCGATGTAATGTGGAACCACTTCTGAGAAAAGAGAGAGAGGCAGCCGCACCAGCATCAGAGTCCGCAAACCTTCATTGGGAAGATTGAGGAGCTCCACCTCTGGAACCTGCATCCTTCCAAAGCTTTCTGGGGTGAAAGAACTGAGACCCACCAAAGGAACGGGTCTCTAAGAATAAGCTCCCCGATTAAGGCCAAAATCGCCTGAAATCTCGCCAGTGGTTGGAAAAGGCTGTGACGTCTGCTTCTGATCCTCTGGCAAACGAGGGACCTAAGCATCCCCCCATTTATTCACCTCTTGTTCCAATCCACTACCAAACAAAAGAGAACCCCCTAAAGGTCAGGTTGGTGAGAGAGGACCTAGAAACTGTCTGCCGACCAATTGTGCAGCCACAGCTGATGGATAGCCGCTATAACAGAAGCAACTCCTCTAGCGGCAGTACAAACAAGGTCATAGCCCGCATCAGCTAAAAAGGCTGTCCTAGGTTCTATTATCCAAAACCAGTCCTCTCAGACCTCTGAGAGAGAGTTGCTCAAGCCACCAGGAAACAAGCAGTGATTTGTAAATTCATTGCCAGGGCGTCAAAGGCTTGCTTAAGGATAGCTTCAATCCTTCTATCCTGAGCATACCATAGAGCTGCACCTCCTGCAACAGATATGGTGGGTCGCTTAGGGACACAACACACCAAGGCATCCATCTTTGGGAAACACAACTGCTCTCTAGCCTGCGTATCCAAGGGATATAAACCTGACAAGGAGCATCCTCCTTTTGAAACTCTCCTCTAGCACACTCCATTCAAGGTCAATCGACTCTTGAATCACATCCTGGAGGGGAAAGAAATATGAAGTCTTGTAGAGGGTGACCAATATGGGATCCTTTTCCTGCACACCTGAAGGGAAACTCCTAGCCTCTCCAAGCATCTTCAGGGTCTAAGAAACCAGACCCAGCAACTCATCTCTATGAACGAAACTGAGTTGAGTTCTATATGGCTCTAAATCTGGGGGATTTTCCCCGTCCTTAAGAGGGGAGCAAATTATTAGTGTTGTCCTGATTCACTTCCACTCAAACATAGTCAGTGATATTTGCGCCACAGCGTTTGCATGCAGTGGAAGACACAGGAGGGCCTCGACCATGCGACTCCGATTTAGGAGGCATTACCATGTCTGCAGGACTCCCCGGCAGAAGTCTGTAGTTCCTGGAAAAGAATTCCACCCATGAAAAAGGATGACTCATACCAGGCCCCATAGGTCCAAACCTGACATCATGAGAGCGAGAATCTGCAGAGGAAGTCTGTCAGTGGATCAATAGTCATGTCGCCTTCAGCCCCCCTCCCCTCAGACTGAGGGGTTGGACTAGCGTCGGCAAATCAGTAGAAGACAAACACCTTGCGCATCTAGGCAGCGCTGACACAGACTCGCAGAAGGCTGTATTCCCTCCATATAGCATGCAGCACAGAGAGCCAAGCACTCCGTCATCTTCGGCGCCAGCCCCAAGATGCTGTGAACTCAGCAAGATACGTGCCAAATACACCCGCAGTGGATAACTACATGGTCAAGTACGTGGGTTACTACACATGCAGCTATGCCCTTAACTAGGTGCATTATACGCGTTAAGCTATGTGCAAATATACAGATGCAATGCGCACACCAAAAAGCTGCCCAATTAACACCCAACAGGAGACGCAGAACTAGGCGAACACAGAGATCACACACAAAGCATGTGATGGACCGTTGCACCCTACTATGCAGTCAGCAAAAGGAAGCCTGGAAGCAGGGCCTAGCTAAAAGGCTGCTCAATCCGCCCAGCCTGAGCTGCCACCACATCTCACTAAACTCCCAGAGATGTGAGCGGGGCACGGTGAACCCCAGTGCCGAGGACAGCCTCACTAAAACTGCTCTCTGGGAAATAAAAAATGTTTTGTCTTAGCTGAGCTCAGCCCTCCCTGCCAGTGAGCAGAAATGGGTCGCCAGCTACAGGGGGGAGAGGGCAAAAGGCTTCACCACCCAGCCTCTCTCAGCCTGCAACTGTGCTGCTTTCTTTATAAATGCCAGAACCACACTACTGGACTCAAGGCTCGCGACTGAGGGAGGGACCCATTAGTATCACTTCAGGAGGCAGGTGGAGCTATCCAGTCGCTCATCTCTCCAGAAATCTTCCGCTTTTCTTTTCCCCACAGGCAATCCCCAGTAGGGAAATGCATGTGCACCATGTGTCTGCTGGAGACAGAATATGGATGGGGCTGTATATCCGTAATGTTAGCTTTTCCTGTCTCCATCTGCAGGTAGAGGTGCATAACGCACTCGTGGGGCTTGGTCTGCCCAAGTGCAGAGGAAGTTCTTATTTTGTTTTTATTAGTTGCCATACGCACATGCCCAAGACTCCATACAAAGTCAGCACTCCTAAAAGGAAACCAATCGGGGTCGTCTTCTGAGGAAAGCTGGTATATGGAAGTTATTCACCTTCTCTCGGATACTGGGGATTTGGGGAAAAATAGGTTAGGAGGGCAAGGCAGGTCTGTTGATCCTGCTTCTTAATCCTAGGATAGTGGGAGGGCTGCACCTATGGTGGTGATGATGAAATTCTGGGATAGTTTTACTCAGCTGCTGTCGGACATGGTGGGAGACCCGGCTGTATTTCTGTTACATACTGCTAGGGGGACACAGCCTCATGCAGAGCAATATTGTTTACAACAAGCCATTATAGCGGCCATTGGAAACAGGACGAAGGCTGAATCCAGTCTCTTATTTAAATAAATTAACCGCAGTCAGACCGAAACAAAGGGCCAAGTTTGAGATGCGCTGGAAGTGAGGGAGGGGCACATAATTTCTAAGCGATTACTTCTTTACCCATTCTGCTAGCTTTGGGTTCTGTGGGGATATGAAGACGGAGAGCTGCCCGGACTTGTAGGGAGGGAAGAATTAAAACTCAGACAAAATGTAATTTTGAAGGTTTATTGTTACCCATGCGGTCAGCATTTATGGTATTACAAATCCGTAGCCCCTTGATGGGCTGTTGTCACTATATTCGTTTCCACAGCTTGCATCATTCATCTTTTACATTTCCTATTTTACCTGTCTACCTTGTATAAAATTGATGACTTGGAGTCCTATAAAGCGACTTTCCGATGGGGAGAGATTTCACGGCAGGATCACAGATCGATCCAGCAAGTCTGTGCCAGGATTATTATTAATCTGTGTTAACATTCATTGTTAAATATGTACTGTTATGACATTAATTGTCTAAAGACCGGTTCTGTATCTGGTATCTTTGTAACCATTCTGATTGTTATTATATGTTAACCTCCAAACTATAAATAATAATAAAAAAAAAAGAATAGTGGGAGGACAGGCAGTTCAGCCTGACAGTTCCTTCTCCCATGTATCTGTACAGACTCTTCCTTAGGGGAGGAAGGAGTAAGGGGGCTGAAGGGTTAACATAGTTTTAGGCAGCCCTTGCTCAATCATCATCCTGTATTTTGTACCATGGAGATTTAGGGGTGAATCCAAAATGAATAGTTTGCTGTATGGTTTTTGGGCTGTGGGTTGGGGGTAGGAAGGATTGGAAGGGTGCAATGCCTGTAGGTGCCACAGGTGAGCTTTATCTCTCTCCCTTTGTTTCTTTCTGCAGGTAAAGCTGAGTTGAAAGGCTTTAATCTAAAAGCACTGCGGCCAGAGGAACTGAGAGCTGTACAGCAGTTGCTGTGAGCGCAAGACCAGACTTGAAGCTGCTGCCACATCGGGATAGACTCTTACTGAAAGCCATATTTTAGCAGATTAAATAGTGTAGTAATGTTAAAACTATTGTTTGTATTAAATGTAAAAGGCTTTTCAGTAAGCAAAGCTACAGTGAAAGGGGCTCCTGCAGCAGGGTCAGTGGGGAGCTGGACATGCACCAGTTTCTAGTCCAGTTTGCTACATGGACAGTGTCTTTAAAATTATTTTCCTAGCGTGTAGCCAGATGGACTCAGGCCCTATGGGTTATGCTCCCCTGCCAGCAGATGGAGATGGAGTCAGGTTTCAAAGCTGACGTCACC
Organism: Rhinatrema bivittatum; assembly: GCF_901001135.1. Classification (NCBI taxonomy): domain Eukaryota; kingdom Metazoa; phylum Chordata; class Amphibia; order Gymnophiona; family Rhinatrematidae; genus Rhinatrema; species Rhinatrema bivittatum. The sequence goes on from NC_042622.1 coordinate 2,357,510, forward strand.
CTAGATTCACCCCTGCAGTGACCTCAGCCATTCAGTATCGCTCTATCTCCTTTCAGGAACACAGTACTCTTTAAATGAGGAAAATTTACTTTCAAATTTCAACTTTTAAATTGGAGAAGATTGAGCCCCGCTCTCCTGCGGTGATACCTAATGGTTCCTCCCCCAGTTGAGAATTCCTGAGATCCCTCAGAGATTTGCCTTGGTCCGGTAGCCGGTTCCCGGCATGGACTTTGCTGCTGAAGCAGCTAAAGGGCAGCGGGTGCAGGAAGCTGAGTGTGGCGGTGACAGCCTAAGCCCTCTCCCCCTGCAGCTGGAGACTGTCTCTGACTCAGTCGGTAAGCGTTGAGCCCAGGTAAGTAGAGAAGAACTCCTCTGATTCAGAGACGTGGAAGAGCTTGGGTAAGTCTTTCCTCCGGTCTCCTTGCTCGGCCTGCAGTACCGTAGTTCCTGACCCCGATAGGGCAAAGGAAGGGGGTTTCCGAGCGGGTTGAGCAGCCCCGCAGCGGGCTAGGCCTCGCTTCAGGCTCGGTGGGTAGTCCATGTGGCGGGCCTCAGTGGCACCATCTTGCGCGCGGTTTTGTTGCGGTGCCATTTTCCCCCCATTGTCTGGTACACGCAGTGCAGGCCAACCCCTGTGCGCATATTTACACGCATAACTGCGCACATAACTACACGCACAACCGGCCGCTCAGATTTATGCGCACTGAAGCGGGCCTGTGTGCGCTCGAGAGGCACTATCCAGCTGCATGCACAAGCTACAGAGTATTATGATCCCAGCAGCAAAGAAGCTCAAAGGACAGTCCCTTTGTGCTGTCTGCCAGCCTGACCTGGAATCCTTCCTGTGTCAGCACTGTGAGGAAGCCCAGGGAGGGCTGGACTCGCAGAACTTTTCCAAGTCCAGCCCCTCCTAGTCAGAGGATGGGACAGCCACCAACCTTATCTGGCAGCACCCCAGACCTAAGTAATTCTGCTGCCCCCCCCCCCACCCCCCCCCCCCCCCCCCCCCCCCCCCCCCGGAGAGGGCAGTTCAGTGGCACCTACCCCAATTCCTCCAGGGCTAAATACGGACCCAGCGGCCTTCTCTTGGTTGGAATTCTTTCAGGGCTTTACAAGCCTTTGTTCCGTCGCAGTCAGCTACTGCCCCTGCCCGGCCAGAGCCCCAGCTGGGAAGGTCTCGCCCTTCCAGCCCTATCAGCATGCCTTGGGACATGCTTCGCCTCACTAAGGGTATCCCTGACAGTGACCCAGACACCATGGATAATGAAGGGGATGCGGATTCATTGAAGGATGGGAAAATCCCACCTGACCTGGAGCCAAACCAGACCATGCTTCGATTTTTCCACAGAGATGAATTACCAGCCCTGGTCTCCCAGACCCTTGGGAGTTCCTGGCATGGACCCTATGTCAGAATCAAGGAAAAATCCCATCCTGGTGACTCTACAGAAAGCCTCTTGCTATTTTCCAATGCTGGAAGTCATCCAGCAGTTGATTGACCTGGAATGGGACGCCCCAGAAGCCAGTTTGTAAAGGAGGTTGAGCCCTGGAGGCCTTATACCCTCTGGACCCAGCGGCCAAAGAACACCTGCATTTCCAGAAAGTGGATGCCCTGGTCTGCAACATCTCAAAGCGAACTATCCCAGTAGAGGGATGTGCGGCCTTGAAGGATGCTTATGATAGGCAGTTGGAATCCATCCTTGAGGCTTTCGACACAACAGCAATGACACTGGAGATCGCTTCCTGTTGTGCCCTGGTGGCTCGTTCGTGTCTGCTTCTCAGGAGAGGCAGATAGCTCAGGGGCGCATACTAGAGAGACGATTGAGCCCGCCGTGGCCTTCCTAGCGGGTGCAAGCTTGGACCTAATAACACCGTAGCCAGAGGAGTAGCCTCAGTGGTGGCGGCCAGAATGCAGCTATGGTTGCAAAATTGGTCAGCAGATGCAACCTCTAAGGCAGACCTCACAAAGGTGCCCTTTAAGGGATCCCTCCTATTGGTAGTGAATTGGAAAAACTAGCCAGTAAGTGGGGTTAATCTCCAGTGCCTTGGAAGATAAAAAGAGGCCACAGCGCTCCTCTCCCATGAGGGGTCGGGCCATGGGCTCCCAGCGCTTCCGGTCCTACAGAAACTCATCATTTCAGACATCTTGGTCCTCGGGAAGGTCTCAGTCCTTTCGGAACTGACAACCAAAAAGAGGAACGGGTTCAGGCTCAGGTTTGACCCGAAATTCCCAAATAGGGTACTGGACATCATACGAGAAGGATACACTCTGGAATTTTGCAGCATCCCTCAGGGACATGTTCATGATGTCACCTTGTCACTTTCAGCACAAAAAAATTGGCATTGGAATCCATGTTGATAAAGCTCCTCAGTCTGAGGGCTATAACCGTGGTATCTACACCCGAAGTAAATACAGGGCGTTATTCCATCTATTTCATCGTACCAAAGAAGGAAGGGTCATTCTGACCCATCTTGGATCTCAAGAGTGTCAGTCGTCGTCTGCAGATAATTCACTTCCGCATGGAAACTCTTCGCTCCGTCATAATGGTCGTACAAATGGGAGAGTTCTTTACCTCCTTGGACCTTTCAGAGGCCTACCTTCATATCCCAATCCGTCAAGACCACCAGCGTTTCCTACACTTTGCAGTACTGGTCCGCCATTACCAGTTCCGGGTAATGGCGGCCTGGCATCCGCCCCCAGAGCATTCTCCAAAATTATGGTAGTTGTGGCAGTGGCACTGAGGAAAGAAGGGATCCCTGTGCACCCTTACTTAGACGACTGGCTGATCTGGGCGAAGTTGTTGCAAGAGAGCCTCCAGGTGGCCAGCAGGGTCAGGTCCCTTCTACAAGAACTCAGTTGGGTCGTGAACATGGACAAGACCAGCCTCAACCCCTCCTAATCCTTAGAGTACCTGGGAATCCAGTTCGACACCAAGCAGGACAAGGTCTTCTCAAGGATAAGGAAGCTGATGTGCCAAGTGCATTGGTTGACTAACATGATGCGCCCCAGAGTGTGGAGCTACCTCCAGGTTCTCAGCCTCATGGCATCAACCGTGGAAGTAGTACTGTGGCGAGGGCACACATACGGCTACTCCAACGCTCCCTGCTGTCATTGGAACCCACTGTCTCAAGACTACTCGATCCGCCTCCACCTACCGATGGAAGTATGTTCTCAGCTCCAGTGTATCTCAGCTCAAGTTGTATCCAAATTATAATCAAGTTCTTCAATAATATGTCCACAATGGCTTTTTGAAGAGAATACTGAATGGCTGAGGTCACTGCGGGGTGATGTCAGCTTGGAAACCTGACTCCGTCTACATCTGCTAGCAGGGTAGCATAACCCATTGGTCCTGAGTCCATCTGTCTGCACTAAGGAAAATGAAATTAATCAGGTAATTTCTCTATTTGTCTGTAGGTCTCCTCCTCCCCCTGACTTTTGAACTATTCATCCAATTCCATTCAAAATGCTGCTGGTTTGTAGCATGGCCTGTGACCTCTGCATCCTCTGACACTTAGAATCCCTGCTTGTGGTGTTAGGGCAGTCAGAAGTATATGCAAGAACGGAGACATTATGAAATGTTCACACTTTAAAGATGAAGAAGGAGAAAATGTTCCCGATAGCATCTGCCTGAAAAAAGCCATTGCTTTTTAATGTTGAGTTGTGTTAGAGTGTTGTGGCTAGATTTAGTTTGCTTTGTTCATTGGTGTGGTTTAGTTGTTCATCACCCGCACTCATAGAAAGTTCTTTTGCTGCTGGCAGTGGCAGCACGCCACAATTAGTCTCATTAACCATAACAAGTAAGAATGAAAAATTAAAAGTAAATCCTTTATTTCATCTAATATGTCTTCTTCACAAAACTAAACAATCTCTTTTGGGTGGCGTGACGGTATGGAGTTAAAGCTTCTTCTGTGTGTAGAGCTGCTTCAGCTGTTTCTTTCTGTCATTCATGCAACCTGAAATGAGAACAGAAAAGAGCCCTTACTCGCTGGTTCTGTAACCCTGGAAAGCCCAAAGCATGCCCTCCACTTCTCAAATTTATCTGCATTGGCAGATGTGGGGTTTTAGCTTTTCAGTTGGGTTATTTTATTATTGTATCAAGCTTTATTTAAAAGAAATGTCTTAGCATAGCATGATAATTGTGGGATTTGTGTTTATTTTTCTGCTGTTCATATCAATAAGCTTTCTTAGGGCCAACGTTTGGGTAGGGGGTGAGTAAGGTGGTCAGCCCGGGCTCATCCCACATCTGGACCAGGGTTTTGAGAGAAACCTGAGCACATTTAGCACCCCTGATGCAGAGCTGTGTACCTTGAAACCCTGCTCCAGAGTTGGGCTTTTAAGAGTGAATTGAGACAAAACCACATATCTGCATAAATATTAAAAAAAACTACAAAAGCGCTAACATGTTTTATTGACCTATGATTATAACAATTGGCTAGGACTCTACACAGCATAGTGTGCATTTATAAACTCTTGTTTGAGCTCTTGATTTGAGAAGAATGTTTTCTTACTTTTTGTGCCTACTCAACAGTTAATTGTTAGTACTGAAGATAGATTTACATAATTGTTGTAGCTATTGAGATTTAATAAAGATTTATTGAAAAGTACATACATTTCTGCATATTCAGTGTGTGATTTGTTAGTATACTACAGGCATGACCAAAAGGTCTCCTGAAACAGGGTTGAGCAGGGCCAGGAAGAAGAGACACCGGTCCAGTTTTACACTGCAGCAGACTCTCTCTGAGTTTACTGCCGGTGCTTCCTGGGGTTGTAGCAATCCCTGAAGATTGCTACAACCCCAGGAAGCATGACATGTGACTGCACAACCCCAGGAAGCATGACATGTGACTGCTACAACCCCAGGAAGCATGACATGTGACTGCACCATACCAAGGCATGCTTTGTATGGGGCGTGATTCATTTAAAAGCTACATATTAATCCTTTTGGATTTATCAGCCGCATTCGACACAGTCAACCATGCTATCTTACTTGACAGATTATCCGAAATTGGAGCTACGGGAACCACAGTAAAATGGTTCACCTCCTACTTGTATAACAAGCTTCCAAGTAATATACAACAACCTATTGAACAAGATAAATCTAAACACAGGAGTCCCACAAGGATCTGCCCTGTCAGCAACACTTTTCAACATATATCTTCTACCGATCTATCACACACTGGATCGCCTAGGCCTGACCCACTTCCTATACGCTGACGACATCCAAATCCTAATCCCAATACAGAATACAGTGGAAGAAACTTACAAGAGTATCTCGCAGAAATCAAACAATGCCTTGACACCATAAAACTCATAATAAACAGAGAAAACGGAACTAATCATCCTGGACAAAAATCCGAATCTCCCATGCAACCACTCAAAACGGAAGACCCTAAACCACTTATCTCTCCAGTCAGCCACGCTCGAAACCTAGGAATAACCATAGACAAAGAACTATCATACAAAACTCACATAACAAACAAAATCAAAGAAGGATACCACAAACTACTCACACTCAGACGGCTCAAACCTTTCCTTACAAAGGAGGATTTCAGAACAGTCCTATAACTACTCATTTTTTCCAATCTAGACTACTGCAACGCCTTACTCCTCGGCCTACCTATTTCTACCATCCGACCACTACAAATACTACAGAACACAGCCGCAAGAATTCTTATAGGAACAAAGAAACACGAGCATATCACACCAATCCTCATCTCCCTACACTGGCTCCCAATAAAATACAGAATAGAATATAAAGTCCTAACAATCCTCTACAAAATAATCACAGGACAGCAAAACTACTGGTTGAGCAAATACATCGAACCCCATGTTCCAAAAAAGAACCTATGATCAACGAACAAAGGCCTCCTCAAAATCCCTCAAGTAAGATCCACTCATCTGAACACACCTCATGAAAGAGCTATATCCATCGCCAGCCCCGCCCAATGGAACTCATTACCAATCAAAATAAGAACGCAACCTAACATCAAAACCTTTAAAAAATATTTGAAAACTTGGCTTTTCACCAAAGCATATGCAAATGACATCATCCATCAACACAACCATACTCTCACGCAACCAACCTCCAAGAAAATCCGCAACTTCAATGCAACACAATAACATCGAAAACAACACTAGAACACCTAAGACTACGTTCAACGCAATGTATAAGGATAGACACACAAATGTTTCTTAAACTAAGATACAAACTATAGACTCCTTGAAGTAATCTCTGTTCAACTATTATGACGCATAGATGTTTAGCTAATATGATTCATTCATTGTTTAACTAATATAATGTGAACCGTTCTGATGGCGAAACCGAAGGCCGGTATACAAAACATGCTAAATAAATAAATAAATCTCCTTGATCCATCTCCTACCTGGATGCTATCTAGAGGGAAACCCTATTGCTTTCCCAGGCAAGCCATGCATAGTGCTGTCAGCTTTGTTGCATGAGCTCTTCACTCTTGTATTCCTTCTCTGGGTGTGGGTTTTTTTTTTTTCTTTTCTGTGCCATTTTTCTTTCTTTAAAAAAAAGGTCTTTAGTAGTTGTGGCTGAAATCCCCTCCCCCCTTTTTATTTGTGGGTGCCCCTGAAATACAAGACAAGGGACCTTCTCAGTCACCTTTGCATCTTGCATGTACTACTTCCACTGTATGTAAATATCTCGTGCATAGTTATTGAGGATATCCCTGCCTGATCTCCAGCAGTCCCTTTGCAACTAGTGATCCTCTATGCTCATCTCAGGCTGCCTTGAAGTCCTCTGAGGCTGTACCATGGATCCACCACCTTTCTGTGAAGAAGTTAATGTTCTGGTTCTAATCTTAAACTTCATTTCCCTTCAGAAATGTTTTTGTCTATTTTTTTTTAAACTTTAGGAAGTATCTGTCTCTCTACAGTAGACATATTTAGATCATTTCGTCATCTCATAAGAATCATAATTAGGGACCTTGGTTTGCAGGTTTTTTTTCTGGGAATTTTAATCTTACAACAAAAAAAATCAGTGGAAAAATGACTGCCATAATGTTGAAATTCCCAAGAAAAATAAAAACTGAAAATGAAAGTCCTTACTTCTACTATAAACTCAACATGTGGTAGGCCTTTGCTAGAAACTTAACTCTGTCTGATCCAGGGCTTCCCAAGTGGGGGCTGGGACCTCAAATGGCAGTGCTGTTCAGGTGCAGGCAGCAGCTTTATTACTGGAAGCCATCACGCATGCACTCACATGGGTTTCTCTAGTATCAAAGTCCTGCACTGGCTCACAGGCCCTAGGTTCACTTTCAGTTCTAATGCTTCGTTTGCAGATCATAGCTGGGTTGGGTGTGCATGAGCTTGTGGAGATTGATATGGCTCTTCTTTCCTCATCCACCACTGAACCTACCCAAGAGAAAACTGTCAGCCTGCTGTCCCAAAAGTTCTCATCCCCCTTTGCCCTGGAGCACAAAGGAAAATGTTGCTGCTGACCATAGCCAAGAGGGGTGGTTTGAAAGGAAGGATTGGCTGTTAGGGGGAATGACATTGATTAGGGGATGAAAGAGGATTAGCTGGGAGGAGTTGGAGGGAAGGATAAGAATAAGGTGGGAATGACAAAAGAAACTGTTGGGGTTTATGAAAAGGGCTTGGGGTGAGAGAGGGGATCAGCTTGAATGAGGGAGGTTGAAAGAGGAGATTAAGAGAAAGTCAGCTGGAAGGATTGGGGAGAAGTTGAGGGCAGGAATCAGCTGGTGTGTGGAGAGGATGAGGACTGATTTTTAGAGGGGAACACACTCCTGCTAATATTTTGGTTGCTCTATGGGGTCATACAGGATAAAGGTTTGGGAAGCCAAGGACTGATCATTTCAGAGGTATATCCTCCACAGCTGGTTAAAAATACTATAGGTGAGGTACTTTATTTTCTTCTGGTTACACCTCTCAAAGGAATCTTGGAAATCCCATTTCTGCTTCAAAGTTGATGTAATCGCCGCATGGATCCTGAGCAGTTGAAAGCCATCCAAGGACTCCTGTGAGACTCAAAGCATTACAAAGATTCCTTGGATTCACAAACTATTATCGACAATTTATTCCTAATTACTCTTCGCTGGTAGCTTCCCTCACCTCTCTCACAAAGAAGGATTCTGATACGAAGAAGTGGTCGGAAAAGGCAATCCAACTTTTGAGCAGCTCAAGGCAGTGTTTCTTGAAGAATCATACTTGAAGCACCCAGATCCCCAGAAACCCTTCATAGTAGAGGTGGATGTGTCTACTACCAGAGTGGGGGCTAGTCTTCACAGCACAATGACATTGGCACACTCATTCCCTGCTCCTTCTATTCTAAGAAGTTCACACCTACAAAAAAGAACATACCAATCGAAATAGGGAGCTATTAGCCATAAAACTCATCCTGGAGGAGTGGCACCATCTACTTAGAAGGGGGCCATTCACCCAGTCGCCATATATGGTGATCAAAAGAACCTCCAGTAGGAACAACGATTTGATCATTTTGACTTTGAGTTTAAGTACCAGCCAGCAGAAAAGAATCAACATGCAGACACCCTTTTCCAATCCTTCGAAGCAATTGGCATTCAAGAACCACTCTGTCACATTATTGATCCCAAAAGAATCTTGGCCACAATGGCCACTCCAGTACCTCCCAGGAAAACAGTCATTTCTAAGTGCTTCAGAGAGAAGGTACTTCATTGGATGCACAATTCTCAAATAGCTAGCCATCCTGGCACCATGAAAATCCTGGAACTACTCTCTTGTCACTAGTGGTGGCCCCAAGTAACACAAGACATCTGCCACTATGTTGAATCCTGTGCTAATTGCACTGTCAACCAGGTGTCTTACACCCAACCCAGGGGACTATTAGAGGCATTGCCAGCTCCAGAGAGACCACCGTCTCACATAGCCATGGACTTTGTCACAGATCTACCTCGCTGGTAGATCTGTGACAAAGGCTGTATGACTAACAGTTTAAAGGTGCCACATTTCCATACTGAGACTGTCAGATCAGAGGAAGCCTCGGTAAGGAAGGGGGCATTTCTAACCTCTCTGGATCTGAAGAAAGTGTATTTTCATATCCTTATGAGGGAAAGCTACCAAAAGTAGCTACAATTTGGGCTCTGAATTACCAGGTCAGAGCCCAACCTTTCTGTCTAGCAACAACACCAAGAACATTTACAAAGGTGATGGTAGTGGAATTATTTTTAAGATAAAAGTTCATTATGTTCCATCCATATTTAGATGATTGGTTGATCAGGAGAAAGTCTTATGCAAAAGGATTGGTGGTAACAGAGGATGTAGAATCTTTTCTTCAAAGCTTAGGATGGATAATCACCTTCAGGAAGAACAAGTTATAGCCTGCTCATTTTGATATCAAAGAAGGGTCCTCATTTACTAAGCATTTTTCCTATAGACACAGAATGGAAGAAAAGCCTTAGTAAATCAGGCCCAAGGTTTGGTATCTTAATTCCAAAGAATATAGTAAAGATCCAGCCTCAGGTAGAGCAATTTGCAAAGGAAAAAGCTCCAACAACATGAGATTATCTCCAAGTCTTAGGCTCAGTGTCTTCAACTAGAGATGTGGTCCAATGAGCAAGGGCACATATGAAGCCACTTCAGTCAGCTCAACTAGCAAAAAGGGAAGTCCCAGATACAGGGCTACAATATACAACTGCTTCTAGAAGAATCAGTAAGGCAAAGCCTAAAATGGTGGTCCCACATTCCAAATTTGTAGAAGGCAATGCCTCCAGAATCCCCAGATTGATTTTGATAATAACAGACGCCAGCCTGTTAGGTTGAGGAGCCCAGTGTCAGGATCGTTATACACAGGGCCGATGGAATCAAAGAGAATGATTATGGTCTATAAACCGAATAGAGACAAGAGCAATACGATTTACGTTGATACATTTTCAGAAGCTAACCAAGAGAAAGGCAGTAAGAGTTTTGAGCGATAACGCCACTGCTGGAATAGCAAAGTGAGCAAAGATACATCTCATTTTATTAATTACACGTGTGGCATTTAAAATACTCATGGCACGCATATGCCGACAGCCTTTTACTCACGTATCTTATGCACTCAGAACAAGGAGGGAAGGGAAGGGAGGAGAGACAGACACAGCCTCTGTATAGGGTCAGTCTAACACACTATATATACATACCACTGTGGAGGGGCACTTTGAATTGGGTGGGTTTTTGGGAGGTGGGTTGGGGTTAGGGGGTTAGGGGGTTTGACATTAACAGACACATTCAGAATATCTGGAAGATCATAACATTCTATCCCCAGCTCAATATGGCTTCCGAAATCGACTAAACACCGAATCTCTCTTATTATCGCTCACTGATACCATCCTCGTGAACCTGGAGAAAAAACAATCTTACCTGCTGGTTCTACTTGATCTTTCTGCGGCGTTTGATACGGTAAAACATACTACACTTATAGACCAACTAACTAATATAGGGATCAAAGGCACAGCTCTCAAATGGTTTCACTCCTTCCTAAGCAACAGATTCTACAAAGTAAGGATAAACAACAAAGAATCGCATCCAATCCTTACAGAGCAAGGAGTCCCGCAAGGATCCTCACTTTCTCCCACCCTATTCAATATCTACCTCCTCCCTCTCTGCCACCTACTCTCAAACCTCAAGCTTACCCATTACCTCTATGCAGACGACATTCAAATCCTTCTCCCGATTACAGAATCCCTTCAAAAAACCATCACTTACTGGAACGAATGCCTACAGCCCATTAAGGAATTACTCTCAAGCCTCAACCTAGTATTGAATGCCAATAAAACCGAAATGCTCATTGTCTCTCAGGATCCACTCACAATCTCTTCTAGCTTCTCTCTACCAAACGCTAATAACATGTTCTCACTGGACGTCAGAAACCTTGGAGCATGGCTTGACAATCATCTTAACCTAAAAAAGTTCGTAAACAATACCACGAAGGACTGCTTTTACAAACTGCAAGTCCTCAAAAAACTTAAACCCCTCCTTTATTTCTCCGACTTCAGGCTAGTACTTCAATCCATAATATTATCAAAGCTCGACTATTGCAACTCCCTGCTACTAGGTCTACCCAACAACACGATCAAACCATTACAGATGGTACAGAATTCTGCTGCCAGAATTCTAACAAGCACTAACAAAAAAGATCACATCACCCCAATCCTTAGTAATCTACATTGGCTTCCCATTAAACAAAGGATACTCTATAAGGTACTCACAATCATCCACAAAGCGACAAACAAAATAGCTCCCATCACGTTAAGCTTTCAACTCCAACCGCACACATCTTCCAGACCTATCAGAAGCGCTTACAAAGGATCACTGCATGCCCAACAAGTAAAATCATCTCTGAGCAAAAGAGCGCTATCCTTAGCAGGCCCCCACCAGTGGAACATGCTCCCCCCAAATCTAAGACTTGAACCCAATCATCAAGAGTTCAAAAAAAGGCTAAAGACTCTTCTTTTCCAACAAGCCTTCCCAGACTCACAATCCTACCAAGACGGAAAGTCTTCCAAATAAGAAGTATCCCCTAATTATGGTCACCATACCAAGTCCTACCTTCAGGTCTCTGCATCTGGACAACAATCTTTGAGTTCTAAAAATTAATCTTATTTATATTTTCCTCTGCAACTGGACTACAATTTCTAAGTTCAAAATTCATTTTATCTTATTATTTATATTTGGCATGGTTAATATGTCACTATATCCAAGTTAAATATTTAAATTATACAGTTTATATTACATAATTTTATTAATTACAAGTAAAACTATTCTATATTATTTATTATCATTATGTTAAATTGTCATCCAGTTATAATGTTCCATATGTACCACTGTTCTATGTAAAGCCCCCTTATCTCTGTTGGGCAGTTTATCGTTATATGTAAACCGGAGTGATTTATAGTCTCTATAAGAACCTCGGTATATAAAAATTAAAAATAAATAAATAAATAAATAAATTCAGAGGTATTCATTGTAAAATTGACATCACTAAAAAATTTTAGTCTTAAACTGCCCACTCTGCAGAACGTCTCTGGCTAAAATCTTGTGCCCATGCACACTTCATGAACTTCACATTCATGCTGTCCACTTTCCAGTCTGCTATTGTACTTGCCAAACAAGACTATTATGTCCATCTGACAAACTCTCTTACATCCAAGGACTCTCTGCCAGAAGTTACTGCTATCCTCTCAGCCTTCTATCTTCCATGAATCTCCTGTTGCAGAGACCTGTCTGTCTTTGCAACAGTCAACAGCTGATGAATCGACTCATGGTGTCTACTAGCAATTGATTTATTCACTTCAGAACATAAACAGAAAGCTAAAGGAAATTTTGTTCAGTTCTACTTAGCAAACCCAGATTAGCTCAGGATGCTTTCCTACTCCTTTGGAATGCAGGTCTCACATATGCTGCTCCACCAATCCAGTTATCTGACAGAAAGTGCTACAGGCTCCAGGGTGGCCCAGATTGATGTGTTTGGCATGTCTAATACAGCTTCCAGCAGTCTTCCAATCCTTCTAGAGACAGAACCTGCCTTCCTGATTCATGGCAAAGGATGCTTTCCATGCAAACCTATCATTCCTCCTCCCGAGGGCTCCAATGTTCAACACTTAGTGGTGAGACGGCATCTACTTTAACATCCAGTGATTACAATAACAAAATAGCTTCAGTCACATAGTCTGTTCAAATAAACAAAGTGTATTCATCAACATATCATTCTGATAGATGACTTCAAAAGCAAAGTGCTTACATACAAGTGTATCCCCCGACATGTACATGTTTCACATAAAATGCTGCTTCAGGAGGGATAGAAGACTAAAATACAAACAGAAAAACATCTTATTACATACATAGTGAAAAAATACCCCCAATGAGCGACCTCAGAATGATATAAGACCACATACCTTTTTGAATAAACTTACACACTGACTTAACATGCCAGAGTGATACTGCAACAAGGACACCTCTACCACAGAAGAATAGCAATGCTAAAGAAACTGTGCTAAAACTGGTCACATGACTCAAATATCCAATCACAAGCATCGCCATGGCCAGACTGAGAGCAGATCAGAAAAACTGAGTCCATTCCATCTCCTGATTTAAGTCCATTTGGGAACAATGTGTGTAAGGCAGTGGTGGACCTAAAGTATTTAGCACAAACCCTCCCCCCCTCCCCAATATATAATTATAAAACTTCCTAACCCGATAAAATATTTCAAAACAGCAGATAAATCAAATAATACCCCAAAATTAAAACTAATAGGATTTTTTTAAATCTCCCACTCTCTATATCTGTCATCCTAAGATTGTTGTGGAGTGGGGGTATGTATACACACAACACACACACACACACACACGCTTGGTGAGAGACAAAGGGAGCAGGTGTGTCAGGGACACAAACGTTCTCTGTACCTTCCTCACACACACACACTTCCTGTGTGTCTCTCTAACACACTCACTCATGCTTCCTCTGTCTCTCTCTCATACACTCACAGAGACACATGTAGACAAACAAGCCAGATTCTGTATGCAGTGCAACAACGGAAAAGCAGAACAGGGGCAGATTGCGCACGGCATTTGCGACAATCCTAGTTAACATGAGAGGCCCGAGCTCCCTCCCCTTCCCCCACCGTACCTCTGGGCCAAATGTCTTCATAGCGTGAGGGGGTGGGGGAGGGAGCTCGGGTGATGCTAATGGTGGGGAGGAATCAGGGCTAATGTCATGATCTCCTAGCGTGAGATCACAGCTCCATTGTGCAGGCCCGGGTGCTCAGCACTTCTTCTTTTCATCGGCCAGTGCCTGCATGTGAAGACCTCTGCTCGCATCACCGTTGGCACCCGCGCCCCCATTGCATCCCAGCAGCCCCACAGGGTCAGGAGCTGCGAAGGAGCAACCACCGGCTGCAGCGACCGAGAGACTCCGAATTGAGGTCAGTAGCGCGTGTGGCCTCCCTAAAGCCGGAGAAGGCCAGCGATTAAACAAAAGAGACTGCAGCCTTTCGAAAGGAGGCAACAGGGGTACTAACAACCACATCAGTAATCGTAGGTCAGAGCAGTGGGCGTCAAAGGAGCACAACATGATGAGGGGCAAAGGCCACATGGCGGTTAAAGAGGGTGGCCTGCAAGGTGGGCGGTAGGGGCCGGCAACTCGACCCGCAGGTGAGGGTAGAAGCGGAGCAACATGACTTGGACAAGGGCCGGGCAGCAACGAGAGCACATGGGCGAGTTGGGACACGTCCGGACGGCGGAGCATGGCGGGGGATGGGACACGAGCATGTACAATGCCGAACCCAAAGTCGCACAGGCAACAGATCGATGCGGAGAGGCTGCGCCGGGTCAGAACGAGAACGGTTAGAGGGGTCCTTCAGTGTCAATGGGTGAACAGGACGAATGTTGCAGGGAAACTAGCCCCCACCAGCAAGCAGGTGCATATGGACAGGCATGCGGCCCTCCTCACTGGCCATTTTGATCCATGTGGCTGGCATATGGAGCAGCGCAACAGAGTCAGCCTTCGCAGGCCTCTGCACACAGCATATCGGACACAAGCACAATGAGCGGGTCATCCTGGCATCTGCCAACCTTTCCCACACCGACCATCTACCCTCAAGGATACCCACAGATGTACCCCCCGTGGTGAGGAGCAATATAACCACGTGTGGTCGAATAGTTAGGATGTGATGTTAATGATTGTACTGCTACAGCTTCTTCCTTTAGTTTACCCACTGTGTCCTGAAATCGTTCTCCAAACAGGTTATCTCCTGTACATGGGAGGTTCGTTAGTTTCTCGTGTAAATATTCACGTATGGAACTTGAGCGTGACCATGCTAGTCTGCGGACTGCAATGGCTGTTGCCGATGCCCTAGACGATGTTTCATATGCTTCGTAGATTGACCTCAAAAGGTGACGAGAACACTCTGCCATGTCATGAAGAGGTGGAGGTATCTGATCCGCAGTCGAGGAAAGCATACCTTTTATAGCTTGTATACACTCATACAGGTATTGTACCATTTAGAATTGATGGTGCATAATCCGGGCGTTCAACATTGAGTTATGGTATATTTTCCTTCCAAACTCATCCAAATATTTGTTGTCTTTGCCTGGTGGGTATGAGGAATGTGACTTTGTTTTCTTAAATCTTTGCATCACCGACTCTACTACAATTGAAGCATGAGGTAATTGTGGTACAGAGTACGGTGATGTTTTCCTCATACGGAATTTTATGTCCATTTTTCTGGAAACTGCTGTGATTGCGTAAGGTGTTTCCCAAGATTTCTGTAAGACTGAATGCAGGAGCTCTTGTGGTGGAAGAGATGTTGGTTCCCCTGGAGTGTCAAAAAGTTTTAGGAGACCAAGAGTTTCTGACCTAGGGTCTGTCTCTTTTTGGACCTCTAGATGCAGTATTATACCCAATTTTTCCAGAAATTTTGGGTATGTAAGGTCTTCTGGAGGGGAATACGGCTCCTGAGGTTGTTCCTGCGGATCCGATGGGAATCTCGTAGATGATGATGGGGATGTTTGCGGTGAAGGAGAATCAAATGATGTATCCTGTTTATAATTTGGGGAAGCTGGTTGGTTTGCTATGGGAGATGTCAGAGGCTCCACCGACGGTTCCCTATTAGTCTGCATCTTATGTTCCGGAGAACTGTCAGCAGCAATATTAGTCATTTTAAATGATGACTGAAGAGTTTCATAAAAACCTGCTAAGGATTGGGACAATTGGTAAAATGCCTCTTTTGTACAAGGGGGCATTATTGTACGATCATCTGGTTCTTGTGACCCACATGCTTTAGGGTGCATTGGTGTGTTCTGAGGTAAAGTAGTGTATACTTTATGGTCCTCCTGTTTTTCGTCGCATATGACGTCCCTTGAATCCTCTGAAGCTGTAGAAGCGGTAGAGGAAGCAACCTGTATTACCTCTCTATGTGAGAAGGTATTTGAAGTTGGTATATAAGATGATTTTGAAGTTGAAGGGCTTACTTCCCATGTAGCACTCCTCTTTGCCGACTTTTTGTGGTGGGAGTGTTGTGAGTGCTTATGATAATAGTGTGACGACGAGTCTGTATGACTTTTCCGTGAAGACGGTGATCGTTTTCTACGTTTTATTGTAAACTCTGTCGAATTCTCTCTAGAAGAAAGGGAAGTACCCGAATGAGGTGAGGTTATTGATGGAGAGGCTGAAGAAGACCTGTGTGAGGTTCCATGTCTTTGTTTCAACTCATTTTGTAATTCATGAGATAGGTGCTCATGTGTCTTATGCGCGGATTTGGATTTATGCGAGGTTATAGACTTGTGCGCATATCTTTCTGTTTCTGTACGCGCAAGAGTGATTGGCGCCGATGTCTCCGGCGCCGTGCGCATAGATATGGTTGGCGACGGGTGCACAGGTGGTGTTGGCGCCGTGCGCGCCAATGTAGATGGCGCCATGCGCGTAGAGTTTCCTTTAGTTGTGCGCTCAGACGTCTTCGGCGCCTTGCACGCTGATGTCTTCGGCGCCCTGCGCGCAGAAATCTTCTGTGCTAGGGGCGCTGTTTGCTGGCTGATGAGGGCAGACGTATGATCAGAGAGCTCCGTCCCCCTCGGGCCTAAAATTCATCTATTTGTGCTCACTAAGAACCATAACCATCATAAAACTACCCCAGAAATACTGTGGATTGGGAATTCAACTATCCATGGCATCAAAACGGAAAACCACCGATTTAAAACAGTTTTCTTATGGACGGTCAGTGTCGGATTCCGGGCCTGCATCCACCGAAGCAACCGGAGACACGCCTGAGCACATGGAACTGACTCCGGACACAGACCGGGGGGCTGAAATACCAGCGGTAGTCGTCAGCGCGGAGTCGGAACTCCGGGATGAAATTCGTTCTTGGTTCGTTGAATTTAGGGCAGACCTCCGCCAGCATAAATCCGACCTCATGGCAGCAATGGCCGACCTCAAAGAAGATTTTAGCGCTCTCGGCAATCGAGTTGACGAACTTGATATACGAGCCGATCAACAAGGAGAGATCATAAATGAGGTGGCCACCCAACAATCCGCTCTCAACACTGAACTGACTACACTCGCCGACAAGGTAGAAGACCTTGAAAATCGAAGCCGGAGAAGTAATCTCCGTATCCGTGGAGTCCCAGACACAGCGGAGTATGAAGACGCTGAGGGAGTAGTACGGCAGATCTGTTCGTTCCTCCTCAATACTGCTGATTCGGGGCAGGAACACAAGGAAGCACTTTCAACTCCCATTCGATTAGACAGGGCCCACTGATCGCTGGGACAACACCAGGGACTCCAGACCCCGCGATATAATTGTCTGCTTTCACGACTACAGGCAGAAAACACGGATACTCAACACAGCCAGGAAACTCAAAAACTTAAACTGGAACAATCATGCGCTTGAAATATATCAAGATCTAGCGCCTGTTACTCTGAAACGGAGGTATGAACTTCGTGAAGTTACAGCTAATTTGAGGGACTGTGCTGTAAGATATAGATGGACCTACCCATTTGGATTACAATTTCAGGTGAAGGGAGTCACTTACCGTATCAAAAGCTTGGAAGAAGCAGCTGAAGCCTTCAAGCAGGCACAGTTACCTACTCATTTCCAGGCTCCCAAAATGGTGGCGGCTCCTGCTAAAATGGTCGCACTCCCATGCTGGCAGAGAGCAGGCAAGGGAGGGAAACGCCTTCGCCGGCAATCCTCAGTTTCTACAGTCGCAGCTGCGGAGAAGGGCTGAGGCCCTACAGCATCATGCTCCAAAAATTCGGGAGGAGAGCACTGCTCACTGCACGCTGTTTGGGGAACCGGAGAGATTCTCTACACTGTACAGACTGATTACTATACCTGAGGAGTCCGTACTATAGTTTTGGATAGTTACAGGTTTTGAATTTTTCTTAACAGATGGTTCTGTTGTTGAGACTTATTCAATATTATTGATTTACATTGTTCACATATCTTTATTTGTACTGATGAGGGCCTGTGAGGGTGGGGGGGACGGGGGGGTCTGCTCTTGTCAGATTAAGCTAGTTCCCCCTGGTGATTCTAACCCGGGAGTCTTCGAAAGGGTTGGTTTCCACATTATGGAGTTACTAATAGGGGTTTCTTCTTCTCACAGGGTGGATGGTGATCTGGTAAGGGTATTTGCTTATACAATGAGTGCTGTGGAGTATAGTGCACCTTGGGTACAGGAGTGTTCATTAACCTGTAACATGCTGGGGATATTTAAGCATTGGGCTGTCCTTTTTTATTCTTCTCTGATCAGATGGCTAGTTGTATACTCTCATTAAATGTCAAGGGGTTAAATACACCAAGGAAGCGGTCCCTGTTGCAACGAGAGCTTCGCTCTTCTAATGCTGTCCTTGTTTATATACAGGAAACTCACATTAGAAAACACCATGAGCGTCTCCTTACCTTCCAGCAATATCCAGGGGCGCATTGGGCTGCTAGCTCTAAAGATGCTAAATATACGGGGGTGGGGATACTGATAGCGCAATCTTTTATCCACGACGTCCTATATAAGCAAATAGATCATTTTAAGGAGATATATTCTCCTTAAAATTAAAGTGGGGAACAAAGTGTTTACACTACTAAATGTTTATTTCCCACATGGGAATCAGATCTCATTCTTTGGGACCCTAGACAGACTACTTCAGCAACATGCCGAGGGTGAGATTATACTAGGTGGAGATTTTAATGCTGCCAGAGTCCCCAATTTAGATACGTCTACCAAAGGGTCCACGACCAAGGGGGTGCGGAAGGCTTGGCGTGACTTCCTGGAGACCTGGAGTTTAGAAGATATTTGGCGCCAGAGAAATCCCAGATCCCGTTCATACACTTTTTATTCTAAGCCACACAATACATACTCTCGCATAGACTATTTTTTAATTTCCCGTACATATCAGAATGACATAGGTCGGGTGGGTATTGACAATGCAACTTGGTCGGATCACGCCCCCATCTGGGTAGAGGTTAATATGCAAGATAACTATCCTGGTCTCCGTACTTGGAGGCTTAACGACATTCTGCTACGTGACACTGCCTTTGTACAAACCATGACCAATCAAATGCAAGAATACTTTGATCTAAATCAATCAGATGATATAACCCCTACTACTCTATGGGATTGCTCTAAGGCAGTGGCACGGGGTGTCCTTATTGGCCACGCAGCATATTGTAATAAAGAGCGGGAAAAGAGCAGACAGGCTTTGCTGCGGGAATTAGACCACCTAACTAAGCAGCACACCCTCATGTTATCCGAAAAGATTTATCAGCAGATAACACGTGTCAGAGACTCTTTGAGTGCACTGGACGATGCTATTATCAGTCACAATCTTTCCATGCTAAAACAGAAATTCTTTGAAGGCGGTAATAAGGCGGGCAGGCACCTGGCCCAGAAACTAAAGGCTGTGCGGGCGTTGACGCTAGTGGCTAAAGTATGGGATAAACAGGGGACGACTAACATCATCGACCGATATCCGGAAAGCATTCACTGATTTTTATGCCACATTGACTGCAGTGGACAATATATCTGATGCTGCCATACAGCACTATTTTGACTCAGTAACTCTACTGACTCTACCCCTTATGCATTTTGAGATGCTAGACAAACCCATTTCCAAATTGGAAGTACTGGAGACGATTAAAACACTGAAAGCCGGAAAAGCCCCAGGGATAGACGGATTCACGGCCACTTATTATAAAAAGTTCTCTAATATTTTGGTAGCTCCACTTACTGACATGTTTAACTCCCTACGAAGTATTGGAGGTTTTGCTGCAGATGCCAATACAACTGGGATTTCTGACATTGCCAAGCCGGGTCGTAATCCCAGCGCTTGTGGCTCTTACAGGCCGATATCATTGATTAATATAGATTTAAAAATTTTAGCCTGAATACTGGCAGCTCGGTTGAATAGTGTTTTGCCCAATCTTGTACACAGTGACCAGGTGGGATTTGTCCCAGGACGCTTGGCAGCGGATAACGTTCGCAGAATTGTGAACATTATCGATTATGTGCACTACGCCCATATACCGACAGTGCTTCTTTCTCTTGACGCAGAGAAGGCGTTTGACCTGGTCCATTGGCCCTTTCTCTTTGAAACGCTGAAGCACATGGGTTTTGGCACTTATTTTATTCAATGGATTCACAAGTTATACGACCACCCAGCTGCCAGAGTCAAAATTAATGGCAAATATGGTGAGGCTTTCCCAATTGGCCGAGGTACTAGGCAGGGATGTCCGCTGTCCCCACTAATGTTCGCAGTATTTCTAGAACCCTTTGCAACTCGTGTCCGAAAGGCCATTAATGTCACTGGAGTGCTCAGGGATCAACACCATTTCAAAATCTCGCTATTCGCAGACGACATCATGTTTACTTTGACTAATCCGTCTACCTCCCTGCAAGGGATCACTTCTGAACTCCAGGCCTTTAGCAGGGTATCCGGGTTCAAGGTAAATTATGATAAATCGGAAATTCTCAATGTTAATCTCCCGGATACGGAGGCAGAATCACTTAAAACTCTTTTTCCTTTTAAATGGGCGCCCAAAGCGTTGAAATATTTGGGCATTCGCATTGGAAGTCACGCCAGTCAGCTCTTTGACCTCAATTATAAACCGCTCATCCAGAACATTCAGAGAGGCTTGGGGAAATGGTCTAAAGGCACTTTCTCTTGGCTGGGGCGCATTTCCATTGTTAAAATGAATGTCCTGCCTAGGCTCCTCTATTTTTTCACTACCATTCCTATCTACCTCCCCCCTCCTATACTCAGACAATGGCAAGCCCTTATTTCTCTATCTCTAACAGACCACATTATCATGGGTCTAGACAAAGGACACTCCTTTCTCTTAATCCTTTTAGACATCTCGGCGGCCTTCAACACCGTCAACCACTCCATCCTCCTTAATCGCCTTTCAGACATAGGCATATCAGGAACAGTCCACAATTGGTTCAAGTCTTTCCTCAGTAACAGAAGTTTTAAAGTCAAAATCAACAATAAAGAATCAGCATCTACAAATTCCTCTCTTGGTGTACCACAAGGTTCTTCCCTATCACCCACGCTTTTCAATATTTACCTCCTCCCCCTTTGCCAACTGTTAACAAGTCTTAACCTCATTCACTACATCTATGCGGACGATGTTCAGATTCTGATTCCCATAACAGAATCTATTAACAAATCCCTTTCACTCTGGAACAACAGCCTACAAGCCATCACTAATCTCCTCAACAGTCTAAATTTGGTCCTCAATGCTTCTAAGACTGAACTCCTCTTCATTTCCTCCAACCAAGATAACCTCCTGTCTCAGACCCATCACAACCACCTTTTCACCCACACTCACGTAAGAGACCTTGGAGTAATTATCGACAACCGCCTTAACCTAAAGAACATGATCAAAACCACAACCAAAGATTGCTTCTACAGACTACAGGTGTTAAAAAGACTCAAACCTCTCCTATATTTCCATGACTTTAGGACTGTCCTTCAATCCTTGATATTTGCCAAAATAGACTACTGCAGTGCTCTCTTCACAGGCCTACCCAGCTCAACAAGCCCTTACAGATGATACAGAACGCCGCAGCTAGAATTTTGACAAGCACCAACCGGAGAGACCATATTACGCCCATCCTCCGAAACCTACACTGGTTACCAGTTAATCACAGGGTTCTACACAAATCTCTAACTTTAATTCACAAATCTATTCATAATCTCCTCCATCTCGACCTCTAATTCCCATTCAAACTCCATACTTCTAACAGACCAATGAGAGAATCCTACAAAGGAGCACTACAAGCCCCGCCAACTAAAGCCACACGACTCATCTCGACCAGGGACTGAGCATTTTCTACAGCAGGACCAGCCATCTGGAACAACCTCCCCGCAGAACTCAGACTGGAACCTTGCCTGCTAACATTTAAGAAAAAACTCAAAACTTGGCTGTTCATACAAGCCTTCCCTGATCCATCAGACTCTCACTAGATAACTAATCCGCTCATTAATATGGAACTCCGCTCCTCCAATATTCACCTCATTTACTAGTTACCTACCCGAATAAGTTAACTGGCTCTAGACCAGACTCGGACATGAATCACTGTATTTAATTTAATACCTTCTTAAGGCCTTTCTTCTTCCAGCTGAATCAGCTTCCAAGTTCATGGTCCTTGTTTTATGTAACTTTTTACTTTTTTACTTTTGGCTTCTTCTGATTATAAAAGTTGTTCCTTATGTTATATTTATTTACCCCCTGTTCGATGTAAACCGACCTGATATGGTATTCTTCCTTGAAGGTCGGTATAGAAAAATGTTAAATAAATAAATAAATATATAAATAAATAAATAAATAAATAAATTTTTTGTTTCGTTTGGAAGAAACGACCGCCCAGGGTTGCTCACGGCACATTGTATATGCCAAAGATTAGAGGAGGACTCAGTGTCCCAAATGGGGAATGGTATTACTGCGCAGCGCAGCTTAGAGCACTTGTTATACTTCATAGAACTATAATGTTACCGCAGTGGACCCTCTTTGAGCGCACTTTCTCGGGTACACAACCGTTGTCGGCCCTGCCATGGCAACCCAAACATACGTGGCAAGGAATCTCCTACATACCTTATGCCTTAGCAACCACGCTTAAAGTGTGGGCGAAATGGAAACCTTTTCTCATTGGCCCAGAACAATATACCTTGCGAACTCACCTATTTGCTAATGCTCTGCTCCCAAAGCCCCATTCTACAGAAGCTGCCTACCAATGGGTACAAGTGGGTATTTCTCGTTTACAGCACGTACAGAAACAGGGGTCCCTTATGTCTCCCGAGGAACTGTGCTCTTGTTATTCATTGGACTCTGTTGATTTCCTACTTTATGCTAAACTTTATCATATTATCAAAAGGGCACTTAGGAAAGGCATTATGTGATTGTCCAGCACGCTCTTTAAAAATTATTGCTTGCACGCAAATCAAATCAATGGGCTTATATCAAAAATCTATCAGATACTTGGTGGACGTGTGCCAACACCATTTCGACAACAAACAGTATGGATTGAGGATCTTGAGCAAGACCTATCACCCACTGATTGGGATCTCATATTCCTGTCTGCGCATAAATGTTCTATATCTGCCAGGCTTCAAGAGAACTGTTACACGATGCTCTACTGCTGGCACTACTCACCAGATAGACTTCACAGGGCGACTCCCACTGTATCTCAGTATTGTTGGTGTCAATGTGGCACGGTGGGAACTTATTATCATGTGTGGTGGCAATGCCCGCTGGTCTCCACGTTTTGGCGGACAATCACTACATGGGCTTCTAATATCTTAGGCACGCCTCTACCGGTCAAGCCTTGGCATGCTCTCTTGAGTCTTCCACTGGAAACTATTTGCAGGGACGCTCAGCGCTTCTTACAGCTAGTTTTCATTGCAACCCATTTGACATTGGCGCGTCGTTGGAAGGATAGTTCTGTGCCCAGCCTGCCTGAGGTCCAACAGACACTCCATGGTATTTATCAACTTGCTCGTCTTACTGCGATTCATCATGATCGGCTGCCAACATTTCTTAAGATTTGGGGGCCCTATCAGGTTTGGATGGCAGCTCAGGAGTAAAGATCTGAGCAGTGTTGATGTGCCTTGTCAGTCTGGGACATAATTATGGTGCTTAACTCCTCAGGTTTTTCTAGAGACTAAATACATGCACTCCCTTACATGATTGCAAATCTTAGCGCTGAATATTGAATATCAAAGACACCATACCTTACCAATGTTATCATTTTATCTGTTGTTGTGAGGGGAAGGAGGGAGGGGAGGGTGGGAATGAAATGTTCTCAAAAATTCCTTATTGAAGCATTGGAGTACATGTTCAATTTGCATCTTCATTATCGGTGCAGGTGTTACTGTTGTATTTTGCTTGGCTTGCATTGTTGTACCGTTATTCTTCCTCTGCTTTAATAAAATTGTTTAAAAACAAAAAGAAGAAATCTTCTGCGCCGTGCGCACAGGGTCCTTCGGCATCGGGCACACAAGTGTCTTCGGCGCCATGCGCATAGAAATGTGCGCCGATACTTCTTCAGGCGCTGAAGTGCTATGCGCCGATCCTTTTGTGTGCGCATAAGGCGCCTTAGGCACAGAAGTTTTAGGCGCCAATGTGTCCTGCGCCGGCGATTCT
The DNA here is from genome assembly GCF_901001135.1 of Rhinatrema bivittatum. Lineage (NCBI taxonomy): Eukaryota > Metazoa > Chordata > Amphibia > Gymnophiona > Rhinatrematidae > Rhinatrema > Rhinatrema bivittatum. The sequence continues at coordinate 2,381,636 of NC_042622.1, forward strand.
GGCTCTTTGGATTTTTGAAAATCCAATGGCCTTTGTCGGCTTGCCACCTCCTTACCTCCAAGATTGGAGGACTGAGGATCCCATGATGATGCCCTCTTTTTTGAGGGAGCTGATAAAATCGTAGGGCCAGGCGACAAATGAGCCTCCGATGGCTCCATTGAGGCAAAAAGTTCCTGAAGCCTGTAGGCCCTTTGCTTCGGTGCAAGGGTGACATCCTTGAGCAAAATTCACAATCTTCCCGATTGTGATCTGGTCCTAGGCATCGGTAACATCGGTCATGGCCATTCATGACGGACATTACCTTGCCGCAATTACAGGACTTAAACCCCGATTTTGACATGTTTTGTTCTATTAATGCTGAGAAGAATAGCTCCGCGTGCGATCCCGCGCGGGGAAAGAACAGACTGAGGAGATTCCGTTACTTTCCTGCACGGGAACACATGCGCAGCCGCAGAGAGCAAAGCTCTGATCTCTGCTTTGACAAGCTCCACCTCCTGGACCTGATTGACAGATCCCCATGACAGCATGGCTAATTCAGCCCTGCTATCGACGGGAAACAATAGGTTTTTCATGTGGAAGGCTTACATGAAGCTACCAGAACTTGAGATACATTAGTTGAAAGATTGAGTGGTTGCAGGATCAAGCTTTCCACATCCAGGCTGTCAGGGATAGGGACTGAAGGTTGGGGTGGCACAACCTGCCCTGATCCTGAGTTATGAGAGTGGGAGCTGTACCCAGGCGAATTTATTTATTTTTAACTTTTCTATACCGAAGTTCAAATAACAGAGTTAATTATCACTCTGGTTTACATTGCAACCATAAAAAAAAAAGTGTGACAAAGTTGTCTTACATAGAACAGGGGGAGAGAAAAACTTGGATACAGCTTAAGCATGGGGAGTAACGTGTCAAAACTGGTAAGAACTGATAAGAGTTGGCTTTTTTGGGGTAACAAGGTATTCTGAGGGAGGGGGTAGGAATGAGGGATTTGAAGGGGGTTGGAAGGTGGGGGGGAGGGTAGCGGAGGGTTACCATAGATTTAATGAAACTAATATACATATATTAAATAGCTTAGGCAGCGGAAGAAAAAGTGCTTAGGCATCTGAGCTTAGGAAGAGAAGGTCCGTGGAGGATGAGGCCAGGACGAGTGTTATGGGAAGGCTTGTCTGAATAGTAGCGTCTTAAGTCTCTTCTTGAATGTAATTGGGCATTGTTCCAGCCTAAGGTCCGGTGGGAGCAGGTTCCACTGTTTGGGGCCTGCGGTGGAAAAGGCTCTTTTACTAAAGGAGGTTTTGAATGTAGGTGTTCTAAGAGTCCCTCTTTGCGCTAATCTCAGAGGACGGGTTGAAGTATGAAGTTGCAGGGGGGGTCGATAGGTCCAGTGGAGAGATGTTAAGAATGGCTTTGTGGGTGATTACTAAAAGCTTGTAGAGGATTCTGAATTTGACTGGGAGCCAATGGTGCTTCTTAAGGATCGATGTTATGTGGTCCCTTTTGTAAGACTTTGTGAGTATCCTTGCAGTTGCATTCTGAAGCAACTGGAGAGGTTTAATGGAGTTGTCTGGAAGGCCTTGAAGAAGAGCATTGCAGTAATCGATTTTTGAAAAAATGATCGCTTGTAAGACAGACCTGAAATCTTGAAAATGAAGGAGGGGTCTTAGTCTTTTTAATACTTGAAGTTTGAAGTAGCACTCCTTTATTGTGTTGTTAATGAAGCCTGTGAAGCTCAATTGAGTGTCCATGACTACCCCTAGATTTCTGACTTTGGGAGAGATGGTTGGGAGCGTTGTAGGGGGTAGGTTGTTTAGAGAAAAGTTACCATCCTGTGTGATTAAGAGGAATTCGGTCTTGTTTGTGTTGAGAATCAGGTTAAGATTTGAAAGGAGGTTATTAATGGAGCATAGATAGGTGTTCCAACGACGTAAAGTACTGTCCAGAGAATCTATTATCGGTAGGAGGATTTGGACGTCGTCTGCATACACGTAATGTGTTAATTTGAGCTCGGAGAGGAGTTTACAAAGCGGGAGTAGATAGATGTTAAATAATGTTGGTGATAATGACGAGCCTTGAGGGACTCCGAGGGTGGAACTGAATGGAAAAGATTCTTTGCTGTTGATCTTGACTCTGTAATATCTGTTCTGGAGGAAGGATTTAAACCAGTTTAAGGCTGTGTTTTTGATGCCGATGTCGGTTAATCTGTCAATGAGACAGTCGTGGTTAACTGTGTCGAATGCGGCGGTTAAGTCCAGAAGGATGAGCAGGCAGGGCTGTTTTTTTCAAGGTTCATGAGGATGTTGTCTGACAGTGATAATAGCAGAGATTCTGTGTTTCGGGATTTACGGAAACCAAGTTGTGCTGGGGAGAGGATGTTGTTGATTTCAAGGAATTCTGAGAGCTGTTTGTTGACTATTCTTTCGAGGATCTTCGCAATGATAGGGAGATTTGCAATGGGGCGAAAATTAGCTGGGTTGTCTGTGGAGAGGTTGGGTTTTTTTAGTAGAGGTTTCAAGATGGCAAGTTTGAGAGGGTCAGGGACGTGACCCTGGGATAAGGAGGCATTAATGATCTGGGCGAAGGGCTTAGCGAAGTTTTTGGCAGAAGCTATCAGTAGGTTGACTGGAATCGAGTCCAGTGGGTGAGCGAATGGCTTTAGTTTTTTTTAATATGGATTCGATTTCCAAGGCTGATGTGGATTCAAAATTCTCTAAGATGTCTGCCCGTGGAGGTAGGACACCGGGTAGTTGTGTGTGGTTGGGGATGGGAGGCTGAGAGGTGGAGACCGGATGTGGTTGGCTTGTAACATTGTTATCTATGCGGGAGGCAAGTAAGTTAGGTATTTTGTTCATGAAAAAAGTAGCCAGCTCCGTGGCTTTGTAAGATGCTTTGTCATCTGGAATTTCTGATGTCGGTGGTTTGGTAAGGGATGATACCAAGGAGAAAAGGGCTTTAGGGTCAAAGATGAAATGGTGAATTTTCTGAGAATAGAAGTCTCTTTTAGCTTGCAGGATGACAATTCTGTATTGGTGCATGAGACATTTAAAGGTTTGCAGGTTTGAAGGCGAAGGATTTTTGCGCCAGGTCTGTTCCATTTTTCTAAGATCGCGCTTCTTGGTTTTTAATTCAGGAGTGAACCAAGGTTTTTTGTTGGCTTTGTTGGAGTTGATAATTTTGGTTGTGAGGGGGCAGGTCTTGTCCGCCACTATGTTTGAGATTTTGATCCAAGAGGCTAAAGCTGAGTTAGCGTCTGTAAGGTCAAGTTGGTTTAATTCCGGTGGGAGTTGGGAGATTAGTGTTTCCTGGTTACAGAGTTTTCTGAATTGGACTGTGGTTTTCTGTGTTGCTGAGTGGTTTGGATGTTGGTATAGTAAGGTGGTGGAGATTAGCTTGTGGTCCGACCAAGGGATTGGTTGGCAGACAATGTGTGAAGATTGGGTTAAGCCTTGGTTGATGAAAATAAGATCCAGGGTATGTCCTGCTTTATGAGTGGGTTCATGAATGAGTTGATTGAAGCCCATGTAGAGGAGGGTGTTAAGGAAGGATTCGCAGTTAGGGGACCGAGGGTTGGCATCTACATGAAGGTTAAAGTCTCCTAGAAGAATGGCTGGCGAATCGGTGTTGATATGTTTAGCTATCATTTCAATTAAAGGAGATGGGTCAGAATCAAGGAGTCCTGGGGGGGCGTAAGTAAGTCCAATTTGTAGATGGGGAGATTTGAAGACTGAGAATTCAAGAGCCTGTTGTGAGGTTGCCACATGGAGCGACAATCGAAAAACCTTTTTAGCTGCAAGAAGCAGTCCTCCTCCTCTTTTCTTCACTCTAGGGATGGAGAAGAAGTCGAAGGATTGATGGGGGAGTTGATTGAGGAGAGCCGTATCCTCTGGTTTTAGCCAAGTTTCTGTGATGGCGCACAGATCTCATCAGTGAGGTAGTCATATAAGAGGTGTGTTTTTTTTTTTAGAGTGATTGGGCATTCAAAAGGGTTAAGGAGAATAGGGTGAGACCCAGTAGTTGGTTTAGAGGAGAAAGCATAATGGGAATGAGTCTTTTTTGTTGTTGTTGCTGCTGGTGGCGAGGTATTTGACCAAGTGTAGTGGCGGCGTTTCTCCTGTAGTTGTGGATGATTGGAATGGCCGAGAAGAGCATGCCTGTGCAGCTGCCTATTTGAGGTGCGGGGATAATTGGACAGTGGAGATTCCAGGCGCTCTGAGTGAGATAGTTGAACTGTGGTTGCGGACAGCGAGTAAGGGAGAGGGGTCTCTGGTAATAGTTGAGTCTGAGTGTAAGCAGTGTCTTGCTTCAGGGGCTGTATGAAGGGGCGTACAAAGGCGCGACGCCGGGAGTTAGAGCCTGAGATTTAAAGGGCTCTCACCTGGCTTCCTCTGCCTCGCTGGTCGTCACTTCCTTATTCTGCACTTTCAAATTTGGCGCGGTTCGGGGTTTCTGGCTCCTGGCTTCTGATAGGCCGGCTGGTACCCACGTGGTGGCGATTGTCGGGAGCGGCGAAAGGAGGGCCGGAGGAGTGCTGAATCTGGTTCGGTGGTCGGCGGGGCTTGAATCCCAAGACGGGGTGGCGCCGACTGGGTGAGGCTGGGGGTCCCGAAGCGAGCTTCTGGGCGGTGAGCAGCGAAAAGGAGAGCCGGGAGCTAGAGGATGTAGAAGGATGTAAGTTGGACAAAAGCAGGCCGAGGCGGGAGGAGTACAAGTATGTTGGTTGCGAGTTGCGTGTAGCACTGCTGTGGTGGGGTAGTGTAGCGAAAGGAGGGCCTTTCGTCTGAATCCTTTCATCTGAATCCTTATTAGCGGTATGGGGGATACACGTATAGAAGGCCTGAGTTCCAGGGGCAAGCAAAGGCGTGCCTGGCGAATTTGTTGGTCCCCTTGTATAGGGCAGTGGTTCTCAACCCTTTTTTGGCTGGCACACATCTGACAGATGGTTCTCACATGCGTGACACACTGACCATGTGACTGTCACGGGGCAAAATATAAATATACATTCTGCATCCTCAGGAACCCCCTCGACCCCCAAAAATGGGTGCAGAGCAGAACTAGGGCATTACCCATGCAGCTCACCATACAAAAAAAAGATATTCTGGTTTTGATGACATCTCAGTAAACGCAAAACAAACTCTCTTTACTGGCAGGCACAATAGCCCTCCTTATGAAAAGACAGTAATTTACCATTACAAATATTAAACCAGGCCCTAAACACTAATACACCTCCTATTAGGAAAACAGAGCAAGCCAAGCTGCTATAGATAGATACCCACTTAGAAATAATTGTAAAACTATACTAATAAATGTTACAAAACAGCTGATGAACAGAATAACATCCAACAATTAAAAACTCATAAATATTATTAAAAATTGTCCAAATATCAGTAAAATATTTCTAAAAAGCAGACACATCACATAATACCCAATAATTAAAATGGCAGTCAATCAAGAAAAATAAACTTAAAAAGCTGCCTTGCAGGCCAATAGCACTCACCAGAAGCAGCAGTGGCTGCTGAAGCTCTGTCCTCACAGTCCTCTTCCTTAGAGCCCACAACCAGTCTCTGTCTCACACAGACCAGTCACCTCCCTGACCAGTCTCTGTCTCTCTCACACACAGCAGTGGCTGCTGAAGCTCTGTCCTCACAGTCCTCTTCCTTAGAGCCCACAACCAGTCTCTGTCTCACACAGACCAGTCACCTCCCTGACCAGTCTCTGTCTCTCTCACACACAGCAGTGGCTGCTGAAGCTCTGTCCTCACAGTCCTCTTCCTTAGAGCCCACAACCAGCCACAACCAGTCTCTGTCTCACACAGACCAGTCACCTCCCTGACCAGTCTCTGTCTCTCTCACACACAGCAGTGGCTGCTGAAGCTCTGTCCTCACAGTCCTCTTCCTTAGAGCCCACAACCAGCCACAACCAGTCTCTGTCTCACACAGACCAGTCACCTCCCTGACCAGTGTTTGTCTCTCTCACACAGACACCAGTCACCTCCCTGACCAGTCTCTCTCATTCACACACATGCTGTCACTTACACACAAGCTCATACATACTCTGTCACTTACAAACACACACACTGCCACTCATGCACCCACTGTACCACACACACACAAGCTCTCACTCATGCACCCAGACACCCATTCTACCACACACACACACACACACACACACCCACACACAAAGCTGCCACTCACACGCCCAGGCACTATTCTACCACACACACACACACACACACAGGCTGACATGGAGCCTCTATACCCTCCCGGACATAGAGTGCCACACCCTCACCAAGTTGATCCTCCCTATCATTGTGAAATAATTTGTACCCCGGTATAGCACTGTCCCATTGGTTGTCCTCTTTCCACCATGTCTCTGAGATGCCAATTAAGTCTACGTCATCATTCACTGCTATACATTCTAATTCTCCCATCTTACTTCTTAGACTTCTGGCATTAGCATACAAACATTTCAAAGTCTGTTTTTTGTTTGTATTAACAACTTGCTTTTCAGCTATTTGGGATAATTCGGAAATCATTAGCTTTGGTGATTTTTTACATATAGGCATACAGGTCCTATCCATATATTTTTACCTAAACATCAGATGGGCAAAAAAGCTGATTTCCATGGAAATGGCATTGAAAATTATCCTCATTGTGCCATACATATTTGCACATTAAGTGGGCAGAGGAGGGGAACAAATAAATGAAACAGGAAAAAAGATGAAGCTGTTTCTTTTGCTGTTCTGTAGTTACCCAAGTGTGTGTTTGCCACAAAGTGTCCATTGCAGGGCATGTCCAGGTGTCCATCCTCCTGTGAGACTGGCCCCTCATTCCACATGAGGTCAAATCCCCCGACACGCTTCTCTTTCCCTGTCAACCTGAAGCAGAAAAGGCATAAGCAGAGCGTGGATGGCTCTTGAAGCCCAGGAAGCTGGATTCCAGCAGGATCCACACACAAACCGAGGTCAAGGTTCTCATGTCGCACATTTCATGTCTTCCTGTCTGTATCAAAGCACTCACCTTACTTCCATGTCAACAACATGAAGCACATCCTCCAGCAAGCGACACTTAAGCTTGTAATCCTCTTGGCTACTGGCCGTGAGTGAAGGAGAAGCATTAACCTCCAGCAGCCACCTGTGGTAGACAGGTGAGAAGCAAAAGCAGTAGTGACAAGGGCTAGGATGGTGGAGGGGGCAGTAGAGAGGGGAAGCAGAGGAGGGAAAGGAACATTGAGTTGCTGATGTAGGGGATCTAGACAGGTGGCAGCAAGAGAGTAGTGGAGGGGGATTGAAGCAGTGGCGACAGGGAGACACTTAAAAAGCAAGTCTGTAGTGACCGAGCCATGCTTACGGCTTGAAGTGCTGGTCGATGAGAATGTCATATCCGTACAGCTCAAAGCAGTGCTTGTCGTTTATAATCACCTTCTGCACACTCTGCAGCGACTTGATGAAGATATTGTCCATCTCCTGAAAGAGCCTTTCTACCATGTCTGGGCCATGCTTGGCTGTCAGATACTGTCGCAGCTGCTGTATCATCCACTTACAGCCCTAAGACAGCAAACAGACGCAGAAGACAAGGTAAAAGGGAAGGTGGCCCTTTTACCAACACATAGCTCCCAGCTCCCCAACTCACCTTCTCTGGATCGTAGTCTGGGGCGGTTTTCTGTACTGCCACATTTGTGAGATGAATATCTGGAATTGGTTCTGCTGTCAAGAGTTATTGTAATCATCAGTAGGAATTGATGCATTGGAATTAAAATAAAACTGTTCCAGAGCTGTCTCGCACTGTAGCAGAAAACAAGCAGCCGCTCTAGCATGCAGAGCACTTTGGGTTTCCATTTTCTGATACAGAAAAGTGACCCCTAGTAACCAGACTTAGCGCCCATGATTGCAGGTGTCCAGAAGCAGCCGTGTGAGCTAAGGAAAGGACAGGAAACAAATATGACACACAAAGTGTCAATGAAATCCCCAGGCAGTGCCGGATCCCAACCCAGCTGGAAGCCCAAAGAAGCAGGAGGGAACTTCCAGGCCAAAATAATTCTAATAAAATGCACCTGAATGAGAGAAAATGAGCATCCTGCCCAGCCCGTGCACAAGAAATAATAATAAATGCCTATTGCCCCTTCCCCCAAGAGTCTTTAAGAACATAAGCAGTGCCGGGCTGCATCGGACAAGTCCAGCCAGCCCAGCATCCTGTTTCTGTGTCACACGGAAGTCCAACACGAAAGTCTGGGTCACTAACGTGAAGAAACCAATTATTACTAGACCTGACCTTCAGCAACTTGTCCACATCTTTTTTAAACTCTTAACCACATTTTCTGGCAAGTTCCATTAACTGAAAAAGATACTTTCCTAAACTTGCTCTAAATCTGTTACCTGTTAAGTTTTATCAGAAGAAAATAGGATAAAGCGTAAGCACTGGCAAGTTAAATGTAGCAAAAACAAAGAAGGAAAAAAATAAACCTTCCTCATACATCAATGAACCATCAACACAAAGGAGGAGGGTTACAAAAATAATATTAAAAACTAATGTTAAATATTAATAGAAATAATTTACAAAATCACCAAGATTCACATAATATAATAATGTATACATACAATCATGACTTCATATTATTACAATGCTGGAAGTGCCAGCCCCATATTCCTATACTAAAAACCTTACATTCACTCCTACCAATCATACAATCACATACAAGTAAAATGAATGCTGGACGCCAGAGAATGCAGGAACTGATGAATAGATGGAATTCTCTTCTACATCTTCAACATTTTTCAAGTATACTCATTTATATATATATATATATATATATATATATATATATATATATATATATATATATATATGAGTAAGACTCATTTATATATATATATATATATATATATATATATATATAAATGATCTGGAAAGGAATACGACGAAGGAGGTTATCAAATTTGCAGATGATACAAAATTGTTCAGAGTATATATACTCATATATATATATATATATATATATATATATATATATATATATATACTCATATATATATATATATATATATATATAAATGAGTAAGACTCATTTATATATATATATATATATATATATATATATATGAGTATATATACTCTGAACAATTTTGTATCATCTGCAAATTTGATAACCTCCTTCGTCGTATTCCTTTCCAGATCATTTATATATATATATATATATATATATATATATATATATATATATATATATATATATATATATATATAAATGAGTCTTACTCATATATATATATATATATATATATATATATATATATAAATGAGTATACTTGAAAAATGTTGAAGATGTAGAAGAGAATTCCATCTATTCATCAGTTCCTGCATTCTCTGGCGTCCAGCATTCATTTTACTTGTATGTGATATAAATGATGTCCAGATCATTTATATATATATATATATATAAATGATCTGGAAAGGAATACGACGAAGGAGGTTATCAAATTTGCAGATGATACAAAATTGTTCAGAGTATATATACTCATATATATATATATATATAAATGAGTCTTACTCATATATATATATATATATATATATAAATGAGTCTTACTCATATATATATATATATATATATATATATAAATGATCTGGAAAGGAATACGACGAAGGAGGTTATCAAATTTGCAGATGATACAAAATTGTTCAGAGTATATATACTCATTTATATATATATATATATATATAAATGAGTATATATATATATATGAGTATATATATATATATATATATATATATATATATATGAGTATATATACTCTGAAAAATTTTGTATCATCTGCAAATTTGATAACCTCCTTCGTCGTATTCCTTTCCAGATCATTTATATATATATATATATATATATATATATATATATATATATATGAGTAAGACTCATTTATATATATATATATATATATATATATATATATATATAAATGAGTCTTACTCATATATATATATATATATATATATATATATATAAATGATCTGGAAAGGAATACGACGAAGGAGGTTATCAAATTTGCAGATGATACAAAATTGTTCAGAGTAGTTAAATCACAAGCGGATTGTGATAAATTGCAGGAGGACCTTGCAAGACTGGAAGATTGGGCATCCAAATGGCAGATGAAATTTAATGTGGACAAGTGCAAGGTGATGCATATAGGGAAAAATAACCCTTGCTGTAGTTACACGATGTTAGGTTCCATGTTAGGAGCTACCACCCAGGAAAAAGATCTAGGCATCATAGTGGATAATACTTTAAAATTGTCGGCTCAGTGTGCTGCGGCAGTCAAAAAAGCAAACAGAATGTTGGGAATTATTAGGAAGGGAATGGTTAATAGAACGGAAAATGTCATAATGCCTCTGTATCGCTCCATGGTGAGACCGCACCTTGAATACTGTGTACAATTCTGGTCGCCGCATCTCAAAAAAGATATAGTTGCGATGGAGAAGGTACAGAGAAGGGCTACCAAAATGAAAAGAGGCATGGAACGGTCACCCTCTGAGGGAAGGCTGAAGAGGTTAGGGCTGTTCAGTTTGGAGAAAAAATGACTGAGGGGGGGATATGATAGAAGTCAAAAAATCATGAAAAGACTTGAACAAGTTAATGTAAATCGGTTATTTACTCTCTCAGATAATAGAAGGACCAGGGGGCACTCCATGAAGTTAGCAAGTAGCTCATTTAAAACAAATCAAAGAAAATTATTTTTCACTCAGAGCATAGTTAAGCTCTGGAATTCGTTGCCAGAGGAGGTGGTTATAGCAGATAGTGTAACTGGATTTAAAAAAGGTTTGGATAAGTTCCTAGAGGAAGAATCCATAAACTGATATTACGGTAATTAATAAGCAATAGTAGCTTGTCATTTATCTAATGTTTGGGTACTTGTGTCTTGGATTGGCCACTGTTAGAAACAGGATACTGGGCTTGATGGACCCTTGTTCTGACCCAGTATGGCATATCTTATGTTCTTATGGACTATCCCCCTAGTCCCAGTGCTATTTGATAGAGTAAATAAGCACTCTCTATTTACTCATTCCAGCCCACTCAAGATGTTGTAGATCTGTTGCATCGCCTCTCAGCCGTCTCCTCTGCAAGCAGAAGAGTCCTAACTCATCAGCAATTCTTCATGAGGAAGCCAATCCATCTCCGTAACTATTTTTGTACTTTTTCTAGTTCTACTATCTTTTCTGAGATAGGGCAACCAGAACTACACACAGGGGTAGATTTTCTAAATCTATGCGCGCGCGAACAAAAGTACGCCGGATTTTATAAGATACACGCGTAGCCGCACGTATCTTATAAAATCCGGGGTCGGCGCGCACAAGGGGGTGCACATTTGTGCAACTTGCGCGCACCGAGCCCTGCGCGCGCTGCCCGTTCCCTCCCTTGGAGGGAACTTTCCTTCTATCCCCCCGCACCTTCCTTTCCCTTCCCCTACCTAACCCCCCCCCCCCCCCCCCGGTCCTATCTAACCCTTCCCCCTACCTTTCAGGTCGATCCAGTAAGGCCGCGGTAGAAACAGTGCGGCAGTGTCAGGCGCACCCTTCCTCCCCGCACCCACAGTTCTCTTCACTAACTCCCCGATACTCTCCTCTAATCGCATGCAAATGCATGCCGCGGCTTTAAAGCGGTAGGGAAGGGTTATGGCCACGTAACCCATTTTACTGTATAGGCGCTTAATACAGCGCCTATACAGTAACCTGGGTGCGACGGTACCTGTCATTTCAAATGACATTTCAAATGACATTTGGAATGACAGGAACCAGGAAGTGTAAAAAAACACGAAAAGTCTTTGTTGCTTCGTCGCTGTGTCTCTCCTCCCGGAGCAGGGCGCGAAAGCAGCCTTGCTCCGGGAGGAGGTGAGGCACAGCGGCGAAGACAGACGGGAGAGGAGAAAAAGCAGAGCCGAGCAAAGCAAAAGCGTGCAGCAAGCCGGCGAAATAGACCTGCGAGCAGAGGCAATAGCAGCGGTTCGGTAAGCCTGGCACCCTCCTTGATGTAGTACGTCCCGGATGCCCCCCCCCTCCCCAGCGCGCCCGCCACTACCCCTTTCATCAGCTGCATCCACTGCAACCCGGCAGTCCCGTGAGGCCTACAAAAAAAAAAAAAAAAAATCCCCGGCTCCCGCGCCCCCGCACTGGCCCGCCGACTCTACCACCCCCCCTCCTCCCGATCGGGAGGTAGGCGGCGGCGACGAAAACCAAAGCAATTTTTTTTTTTCAAAAAGCAACATCACACATTGCATAAAATAATTTCTCCAGCCTTAAAGCGACTTACTTTTGGGATCTGTCAAGTAAGTCGCAAAAGTAACTTACTTTTCTGAAGCCATCACGATCGTAGCTCAAGACGAAGATGGCTGCCTGCACGGGGGAAAGCGTGCAATTGGCCGCTGAAGACGTGAGGTCACGTCTTCAGTGGCCAATTGCACGCTTTCCCCGTGCAGGCGGCCATCTTCGTCTTCGTCCGGAGGAGCTAAGATCATGTTCCTGATGGCTTCAGAAAAGTAAGTTACTTTTGCGACTTACTTTTGGGATCTTGACAGATCCCAAAAGTAAGTCGCTTTAAGGCTGGAGAAATTATTTTATGCAATGTGTGATGTCGCTTTTTGAAAAAAAAAAAATTGCTTTGGTTTTCGTCGCCGCCACCTATCTGCCCGATCGGGAGGAGAGGGGGGTAGAGTCGGCGGGCCAGTGCGGGGGCGCGGGAGCCGGGGATTTTTTTTTTTTGTAGGCCTCACGGGACTGCCGGGTCGCAGTTGATGCAGCTGATGAAAGGGGTAGTGGCGGGCGCGCTGGGGGGGGGGGGGCATCCGGGACGTACTACATCAAGGAGGGTGCCAGGCTTACCGAACCGCTGCTATTGCCTCTGCTCGCAGGTCTATTTCGCCGGCTTGCTGCACGCTTTTGCTTTGCTCGGCTCTGCTTTTTCTCCTCTCCCGTCTGTCTTCGCCGCTGTGCCTTACCTCCTCCGGGTCGCAGTGGTAGCATGGCGCTGTGAGGGGGGCGAAAGGGTATATACCCATGAACGGATTTGAGTGGGAGCGCTCTGTGAAGTGGGACATGCCCGTGAGGGGCATAATGGGTGGATGCAGCTGATGAAAGGGGTAGTGGCGGGCACGCTGGGGAGGAGGGGGGGGGGCATCCGGGACGTACTACATCAAGGAAGGTGCCAGGCTTATTGTTTTATTGTGTTTGAGTATCTTAAGCGGTGTCGATGGATTTGTTACTAGACTCACAGTCCTAACTCCTTCTAGGGGGAGGCGGTAAAGTAGCAGGTTAAGGCCGCGGCAAAACAGCTCGTTCCTAAGGAGATAATATCAGCGCCCGTTACAGTATCGGAGGGGAATAGCTAATTCCTTCATTATACAGCTTTTTCGTTCATTTACATGCTGGGTGCGGAAAGGGTTAGGTGTTTATTTTAGGAAGCGCTAAGGACGCGTGAAACTGGAGACTGTATTGCTGGATGGCCTTACTCGTCTGTATTGTGCGCTCCCAGCACGTTACAGACGGGCAATCTTTAACTGCACGTTACTGGATCGACCTGTTTGTTGGCAAAGTTACACCGGCTAGAGGCAGGCGTAACTCTGCGCGCGCCATCACCCGACCTGGGGGCTGGTCCGGAGGCCTCGACCATGCCCCCGGGCCAGCGCCACGCCCCCGCCATGCCCCGTAAATCGCGCCGCCCACCCGGCACGCCCCCCTTGTGAAGCCCCAGGACTTACGTGCGTCCCGGGGCTTGCACGCACCACCGAGCCTATGCAAAATAGGCTCGGCGCATGCAGGGGTTTTTTAAAAGGGTTACGCGCATAACTTATGCTCGTAACCCTTTTAAAATCCGGCCGACAGTGCTCAAGGTGTGGCCACACCATGGATCAATACAGAAGTATTATTATTTTTTCAGTTTTATTCTCGATTCCTTCCTGAAAAATTCATAACATTCTATTTGCTTGTTTGGCTGCTGCCACACACTGAGAAGAAAATTGGTTCTTACCTGCTAATTTTCATTCCTGTAGTACCACGGATCAGTCCAGACTGCTGGGTTTTGCCTCCCTTCCAGAAGATGGAGACAGAGAAAAACATGAAGAGCTCCCCCTCTTAACCTGGTGAGCCACCTAGATCTCTTCAGTATGAACATTATCAAAGCAGAAAACGAGAACTACTGTAGATCAAGAAAAAGACAAAACAGGGAACTGTCGAAATAAACAGAAACCTGGCTAAAAAAAAGCCAAACCCAGAATAAGAAGAAACCTGTAGCCTTCTTCTGTAGTCTTCTTCAGCAAAAACGACTCTCAAGAAAATCTGAGTGAAAACACCCTTAAAGGGAGGGCATCTGATTGATCCGTGGTACTACAGGAATGAAAATTAGCAGGTAAGAACCAATTTTCCTTTCCCTGTATGTACCCGGATCAGTCCAGACTGCTGGGATGTACCAAAGCTTCCCTATGTAGGGTGGGACGTTGAGAGTCCCGCTCGAATGACACCGCTTCCAAAGTTGCTGACGTCTGGAGCCTAGATGTCCAAATGGTAGTGTCCAGCAAAAGTGTGTAGAGTCTTCCAGGTCACCGCCCTGCAGATTTTTTGTGGTGAGACCAGCTGACACTCAGCCCATGAAGTGGCTTGAGAGCGTAACGAGTGCGCTTTCAACCCATCAGGAATAGGCCGGCCGCGACAAATGTAGGCAGAAGAAATAGCCTCTTTAAACCATCGAGCAATGGTTGCCTTGGATGCTTGGTGACCCTTTTTAGTGCCATTCCACACAACAAACAGTTGATCTGAAACCCAGAAAGAATTCATTACCTCCAGATAGCGCAACAGAACCCTTCTGACATCTAGACGCCTCAACTCCCTAGCGTGCGGTATTTCTGGAGCGATGTGAGAAAAAGCTGGAAGCTCCACCGACTGACTTAAGTGGAAGACCGAGACCACCTTTGGTAAAAAGGATGAAACAGTCCTAAGAGAGACCCCAGAATCAGAAATTTGCAAAAAAGGCTCCCTGCAAGAAAGGGCTTAAAGTTCCGACACTCTCCAAGCTGAGCAAATCGTCACCAAAAACATTGTCTTCAGGGTGAGGTCCTTTAAAGTGGCCTGCTTAAGGGGTTCAAAAGGGGCTTCACACAAGACCCTAAGTACCAAATTAAGGCTCCAGGACGGACAAACGTGACGGACCAGAGGATTCAAATGCTTCGCCCTCCCCCCCCCCCACCCACCTCGGAGAAAACGCATCACATCCGGAAGCGACACCAGAGTCCTATCATGAACCTTGCCTATGAGACATCCCAAGGCTGCAAATTGGACCCGAAGGGAATTAAAGGGCAACCCTTTGGTTAAATCTCTCTGTAAGAGCGCCAGAACCTGCGCCACCAAGAACTGATGAGGAAGAACGCCCTGCTCACAACACAATTCAAAGACCTTCCATACCCTGACGTAAGTCAACGAGGTAGAGGCCTTTCGCGCTTGCAGAACAGTAGAAATCAAGTCCTCCAAATAACCTTTCTTTTTTATTTGCTGCCTTTCAAAAGCCACATTGCTAGACAAAAGCGATCTGCCTGGATGAAAAATATAGGGCCTTGACGAAGTAGATTTGGAAGATGACCTAGCGTCAGGGGACCATCCATGGCGAGACTGACTAGGTCCGCGAACCACAGCGCCGAGGCCACTCCAGAACCACCAGGATTACTTTCCCTGGGTGGACCTCTATCCAGCGAAGAATCTTGCCGACCAGAGGCCAAAGAGGTAAGGCATAAAGAAGTACCCTGGTCGGCCATGGAAGCACCAGTGCGTTGATCCCTTCTGCTCAGGGGTGATGAGTCAGACGAACTGAACCAAATCACTGTGAACCTGGAAAATGTAGTAGGCCAGATTGACAAACTAAAGAGTAGCAAATTACCTGGACCGGATGGTATGCATCCTAGGGTACTGAAGGAACTAAAAAATGAAATTTCTGATCTATTAGTTAAAATTTGGAACCTATCATTAAAATCATCCATTGTACCTGAAGACTGGAGGGTGGCCAATGTAACCCCAATATTTAAAAAGGGCTCCAGGGGCAATCCGGGTAACTATAGACCAGTGAGCCTGACTTCAGTGCCAGGAAAAATAATGAAAACTATTCTCAAGATCAAAATCGTAGAGCATATAGAAAGACATGGTTTAATGGCACACAGTCAACATGGATTTACCCCAAGGGAAGTCTTGCTAACAAATCTGCTTCATTTTTTTGAAGAGGTTAATAAACATGTGGATAAAGGTGAACCAGTAGATGTAGTATATTTGGATGGTATTTTTTTTATGTGGTATGTTTTTTTTTATGTGGTATGTTCTACAATTATTTTGTGTATGTTTTTACTGTGAATCGCCGTGACCTTTTGTGAAAGGTGATCAAGAAATTTTAATAAAAATGAAAAAAATGAAAAAAAAAATTTCAGAAGGCGTTTGACAAAGTCCATCATGAGAGGCTTCTAAGAAAACTAAAAAGTCATGGGATAGGAGGCGATGTCCTTACGTGGATTACAAACTGGTTAAAAGACAGGAAACAGAGAGTAGGATTAAATGGTCAATTTTCTCAGTGGAAAAGGGTAAACAGTGGAGTGCCTCAGGGATCTGTACTTGGACCGGTGCTTTTCAATATATATATAAATGATCTGGAAAGGAATACGACAAGTGAGGTTATCAAATTTGCGGATGGTACAAAATTATTCAGAATAGTTAAATCACTAGCGGATTGTGAAACATTACAGGAGGACCTTGCAAGACTGGAAGATTGAGCATCCAAATGGCTGATGAAATTTAATGTGGACAAGTGCAAGGTGTTCATAGAGGGAAAAATAACCCATGCTGTAGTTACACGATGTTAGGTTCCATGTTAGGAGCTACCACCCAGGAAAATGATCTAGGCATCATAGTGGATAAACTTTAAAATTGTCGGCTCAGTGTGCTGCAGCAGTCAAAAAAGCAAGCAGAATGTTAGGAATTATTAGGAAGGGAATGGTTAATAAAAAGGAAAATGTCATAATGCCTCTGTATCGCTCCATGGTGAGACCGCACCTTGAATTCTGTTTACAATTCTGGTCGCCACATCTCAAAAAAGATAGTTGTGATGGAGAAGGTACAGAGAAGGGCAACCAAAATGATAAAGGGGATGGAACAGCTCCCCTATGAGGAAAGACTGAAGAGGTTAGGGCTGTTCAGCTTGGAAATGGCGGAGGGGGATATAATAGAGGTCTTTAAGAAAATGAGAGGTCTTGAATGAGTAGATGTGAATCGGTTATTTACACTTTCAAATAATAGAAGGACTAGGGGGCATTCCATGAAGTTAGCAAGTAGCAAATTTAAGACTAATCGGAGAAAATTCTTTCACTCAACGCATAATTAAGCTCTGGAATTTGTTGCCAGAGGATGTGGTTAGTGTAGTTAGTGTAGCTGGGTTCAAAAAAGGTTTGCATAAGTTCTTGGAGAAGTCCATTAACTGCTATTAATCAAGTTTACTTAGGGAATAGCCACTGCTATTAATTGCATCAGTAGCATGGGATCTTCTTAGTGTTTGGGTAATTGCCAGGTTCGTCCTCCGTTGGAAACACGATGCTGGGCTTGACGGACCCTTGGTCTGACCCAGCATGGCAATTTCTTATGTTCTTATGCTCTGTGTTCCCTTCTGCAACTGAAAAATCAAGGAGCCTTGGCATTCTTTTGAGTTGCCATCAAGTCCAGGTGGGGAGGTCCCCATCTGCGAGAGACTAGGTCCATTGCTTTGTCGGAAAGTTCCCACTCTCCGGGATCGATCCTCTGTCAACTCAGGAAAATCCGCTTGCACGTTGTTGGTTCCCGCAATATGCGATGCATCCAGAAGGGCGAGATGTCTTTCCGCCCAGGCCATGAGTTGCTCCGCTTTGGCGGCTACTGGCCAACTCTTGATGCCGCCCTTATGGTTGATGTAGGCCACTGTCGTCACATTGTCGGACAGGGCTTGGAGAGCCCGGACTTACACCATTGGTAGGAAGAGCTGTAGCGCCAAACTGCTCTTGTTTCCAGGCAATTGATGGACCAGTTCGCCTCCGAGGACCATTGGCCCTGGACTGCTCGGGACTCACCGACCGTTCCCCAACCCGAGAGACTGGCATCCATGGTCACTACCACCCACTGAGGAACTTCGAGGTCCACTCCGCGACTCAAGTGCTCCGGAACCAGCCACCAGCGGTAACTGGCGGACTCTGTGAGTGGTAATGAGACCTGAAACACTTCCGACTTTGGATCCCAATGGGAGAGCAACGCTCTCTGTAATGGTCTCCGCTCCACCTTTGCTGATTCCTGAGGCGGGAGGTCTCGGGAAGTCAACAACTGTTGTACCCAGCGGAGACCTGCCCGGAACATGAAGCTACTGCAAACTGCCACCCGGATACCCAGAGCCGAAACTTCGAATATCCGCTTCAGAAGAACCTCGAGTTTCCTATCCTGGAGGTCCTTGAGGGCCGCCGTTCCTGCTACCGGTATCATGGTCCTCTTCGTTACCGCTGACATGGAGGCGCCCACTTTCGGAAACTTCAAAAGCTCCAAAGTCTCTTTGGGCAAAGGATAAAATTTGTCCATAGCCCGTTCCATTCTGAGGCCTGCCTCCAGCACATCCCACTCCCGGGTCATCAACTGTTGGAACATAAGAACATGCCATACTGGGGCAGACCAAGGGTCCATCAAGCCCAGCATCCTGTTTCCAACAGTGGCCAATCCAGGCCATAAGAACCTGGCAAGTACCCAAAAACTAAGAATATTCCATGCTACTGTTGCTAGTAATAGCAGTGGCTATTTTCTAAGTCAACTTAATTAATAGCAGGTAATGGACTTCTCCTCCAAGAACTTATCCAATCATTTTTTAAACACAGCTACACTAACTGCACTAACCACATCCTCTGGCAACAAATTCCAGAGTTTAATTGTGAGTTGAATGAAAAAGAACTTTCTCCGATTAGTTTTAAATGTGCCACATGCTAACTTCATGGAGTGCCCCCTAGTCTTCCTTTTAACCGAAAGAGTATCCATTTCATCCCATGGACCATGGGATAAAATGGAAAAGTCTTGGCTGGGCCCCGTAAACCTACCAGGATTGGATCCACCGAATATTGGGGCAGGACTTCCTGAGGAAGCTCCACTCCGAGTTCTGACAAGACCCATGGAATGAGAAGGTCCAATTCCTCCCTGTGGAACAGGCGAACCACCTTTGGAATATCACCTTCCAGAGATTACGCCATGCCCAAGTCTTTGTTCGGATCTGCCCCAGGCAAGGGCGGAGGGACCGATAGAGCATCTAAAGCACCAGTGCCCAAAGCGTCTGGGATGGGGGCTCCATCCCCTGGAAGCAAGGAGCCCTGCAGTTTCTTGACTCGAAGGGACCCCCTGGGACTCTTGATATCTGGGAATCTTCCTCGGGGGCCCCTCAGGTCACCCCTGCAGTGAAGCCCCACTCTGCTGAGCCTGGGTAGCCAAGAAGGCTTTGTACAATAAAAGCACAAAGTCCAACTAGTAGGCATTAAGACCACCCCCTCCCCCACCAGGGGATCGGGCTCGCCATCTGAAATGTCCTGGGATGGATCCTGAAGGTCCTCAGGACTGCCGAGGACTGAAGCCAGATCGAGCAGGAGATCCCTGGCCCGTGTGTCGGCAAGAGAATTCAAGATGGCCGCCGTTCCCACGCTCAGCAGGAACAGGTCGGCCTGACCTTCCTGACTGGCCACTCACTTCGTAGCCCTGCGGGCCTTAGGCAGTAAGCCCGGTCCCCGATCCGAGGTACCTTCCCCGCCGGGAAGGCACCTAATACAGAACCCCAAAAGGGAGAGCCACGAAGCAGACTCTCTGCAGGCCACACATTGGGCCGGACATGGCATGGGAGGACATGGGGGAAGCACCAATGGGACAGGGTAAACGTGTGTCGTTGCAGTCGGAGCATTCCAGATAGCAAACGCTGCTGAAGAGATCAAAATAACCTGCCCTGTCCAACCCGGATTAACACCAATCCAAAGCTATCGCTGCCTTTGACTTTTTTTTTTTTAAATTGATCGCAGAGCCACAGCCGCAAAAAAGAAAGCTAACAGGCTACTTTTTTATTGATCGGGCCAGGACGTAGGGGGTGGGACCAGACTACCGGTAGTCACTCTAGCGCCTTACTATCCTGGAGCCCCACGGAGTCACCAACCCCAGCTCCTCAAAATCTACTACCAGGAGGGATGGCCCCACTGGGACCTGCCTACCCCCTGGGAGGTTACATCTGTTTGTCCTGCTTGATCTTCGTAGTTTTTTGTTTTTTTTTTGGTATTAGAGAATCTTTTTTTTTTTTTTTAAACACTGAAGAATCGGTCAAGACTGCAGGTTTTGCACCACCTCCATCTGCTGGAGACAGAGAGATACTGAAGAGATGCAGCTGGCACACCAGGTTAAGAGGGGGTGCTCTTCAAGTTTGTCTCCATCTGCTGGAAGGGAGGCAAAACCCAGCAGTCTGGACTGATCTGGGTACGTACAGGGAACTGAGGTTTTCAATTTGTTTTCCATAATGACCCCAAGGTCCTTTTTCTGAATGGCAACTCCTAATATGAAACTCAGAATTTGAATATATAGATAGATAGGAAAAATAATCCTATTTATTTTAAACAGTTTCTAAGCATCACTTTGCACTTGTTCACATTAACTTTCATCTACCATTTAGATGCCTAGTTCCCTGCTCCTGCAATGTCCTGAATGCTTCCATGCATGGCCCGGGGCTGCTATCTCTTTGAAGACTGCCTGGTAGGCAGGAGGGGAGGACACATCATCCAGGGCACCAAAGGTGATAATTAACTTGCCATAAGAGACTGGTGTAATTCCCAAGATTGTTGGGAGGACAAACTCTCCTCGCCATGGGAATCCCTAAGGAATTTATAGCTGAAGCCAGAATAACCTCACTTCAGCAACATGCACCAACCTGGTTCCAAATTTGGTTCACATGGCAAGGAGGGATAGATGTGATTGATGCACCAGAAGTGGCATCCTGGATCCCTCCACTGATGCACATCAGGCAAGCTAAGTCTCCTGGAACCCTGGGAGTTCCTGTTATTAATGACGAGCCTCACGAGGAAGTCACCACACTGTGGTCTGTACCTAGGCAAAATCCCAATTGATCCAGGGGTAAGAGGCCTAGCCCAACCACACAAAGGGCACAGAACTATAGATCCCTTGGAGCACTAGACTAAAGGCTGGAAAAATCCTACCTAGAGGACTAGAGGGAGAAAACAACCCCGTATGGCCCTGCGAGAAACAGCTCCTGCAGCTCCAGAAACTTTCACTGCAGTAGCTGTGTGAGAGGAAGAAAGAACCAGGACTTGCAGGCTCTGCAGAAAAGATGAGAGTGAAGGAAGTCAAGGAGGTGGCTAGGCCTGCAAATGCTAAAAGCTTCAAGAAGATGTGAAGTCATAATTCTGTGACAGGCTCCATCTGATGTCATCAGCTATGTGGAAGGACTGCCATTCTGCTTGTCCTCGGAGAAAATGCTACTTAAGTACTGTATCTTCCCTTGGTGATTATATCATAGTTGACTGCATTATCACTATTGCCAACAGGCTCCACCACCATTTCCCCTTGCACCAGGTCCTGCAAAGCACTGAGAGCTGAATCCAATTCCAGGACCAGCTGCTCCATGAAGCAATCATTTATGGCATCTAAACATATTACCTGCCTTGCATGCTCTACAGGGTAGATTTTAATAGCTGTGCGCGTTTCCCGGCGGATGCACATGGACGTGCCGATTTTATAACATACGCACAGCGCACGCAAGGGGGGGGGGGAGGATTTTTGCATACCTCATGCAGCGACGCATTTTGGCCTTCCCCAGTTCCCTCCCAGTCCGGAACTTCCCTACCCTAACCTCCCTTCCCCTTCCCTTCTCCTCCCCAACCTCTAAATGTAAATTTGTTTTTTTAACCTTTTTTGCTCCTTACTTCAGCTGAAGTAAGTTGTGCGCACTGGCAGCGGGCCGGCGCGCGAGGCTCCGGGACAGTGAACAATGGCATGTCCCACCCCACCCAAAACCCGTCCTCCAGCCCGGCCTTTACACGTGTGGCTGGGCCTCTTGGAAGATTCGCCTGGCACGCGTAAAGGCGCCGGGCATTTAAAATCTGCCCGTAAATCAGTGGTTCTCAAGCAGCGAGTCACCAAAAATGTGACCTAGCAAGCCTGTGCTTTCTATAACAGCCACAGGTGCTTGCTGCTTGAGGAAAGTGCAGAGGAAGGAGCTGGCACTTAAAATTCCTCATCACCGCTCCCTGTTGTTGCTTTTCTCAAGCCTGGCAATCACTGCCAGCACCAGTCCAAGCCAGAAGTGTTGCAGGCATGCTGTATCCTGCCCCCACCTTCATTCCGGCTTCTTGGAGTTTCACTTTTTCTCTGTATGCCTTTTTATAATTTGTGGTCTTTTATTCTGTATTAGATAAAAGTCAAGGTGAGGGATGCTATTAACTAGGAAGTACATTCTGTGCAGGAATCTAGAGCTTTGTTTTTCCAATAGGACGTGCACTGTGTTTCTATACTGGAGATCTTGCTTTTTCATAGGTAAGATTGTTCCTGTTCCAGTCCTGGGGGTTCGTGCTCTTACGGTACGGCTGGGTACGCTGCATCATTTCTAAATGTCTTTTTAGCAGGTTTTCATGTTATTTCACAAAGGGCTGGCAGGGAAGGGATTTTGAAGTACTGTTACTGAGGGGATACCAGAATTTGAATATAGTTTTTTGCATGGTGAGTTGAAAGGGGAAATTTCCTAACTGCTCTGCATAAACTCCAGAAGCGGTCACAACTTCCTGAGGTTGACAGTGAAACGCATGAGAGTTTGTCTGTATTGAGAAACTGTGAGCTGCATATGCAGATCAGTCCCAGATTTCTCACTGATGCAGTAAGCAAAGATTAACATTTTTTTGAAAAAATAACATTTAATAATATTTTATAAGCAGTTATTGAAATTAAAGAATATCTTTCTCCTGCATCATTTTCAACAATAAAATATCTAGGATTTTTTATTTTTTAGTGTAGCTGTTAAATGTAAGAACATAAGAACATAAGAAAATGCCATACTGGGTCAGACCAAGGGTCCATCAAGCCCAGCATCCTGTTTCCAACAGAGGCCAAACCAGGCCATAAGAACCTGGCAAGTACCCAAAAACTAAGTCTATTCCATGTTACCATTGCTAATGGCAGTGGCTATTCTCTAAGTGAACTTAATAGCAGGTAATGGACTTCTCCTCCAAGAACTTACCCAATCCTTTTTTAAACCCAGCTACACTAACTGCACTAACCACATCCTCTGGCAACAAATTCCAGAGTTTAATTGTGCGTTGAGTAAAAAAGAACTTTCTCCGATTAGTTTTAAATGTGCCCCATGCTAACTTCATGGAGTGCCCCCTAGTCTTTCTATTATCCGAAAGCGTAAATAACCGATTCACATCTACCCGTTCTAGACCTCTCATGATTTTAAACACCTCTATCATATCCCCCCTCAGTCGTCTCTTCTCCAAGCTGAAAAGTCCTAACCTCTTTAGTCTTTCCTCATAGGGGAGTTGCTCCATTCCCCTTATCATTTTGGTTCCCCTTCTCTGTATCTTCTCCATCGCAATTATATCTTTTTTGAGATGCGGCGACCAGAATTGTACACAGTATTCAAGGTGCGGTCTCACCATGGAACGATACAGAGACATTATGACATTTTCCGTTTTATTCACCATTCCCTTCCTAATAATTCCCAACATTCTGTTTGCTTTTTTGACTGCCGCAGCACACTGAACAGACGATCTCAATGTGTTATCCACCATGACGCCTAGATCTCTTTCTTGGGTTGTAGCACCTAATATGGAACCCAACATTGTGTAATTATAGCATGGGTTATTTTTCCCTATATGCATCACCTTGCACTTATCCACATTAAATTTCATCTGCCATTTGGATGCCCAATTTTCCAGTCTCACAAGGTCCTCCTGCAATTTATCACAATCTGCTTGTGATTTAACTACTCTGAACAATTTTGTATCATCTGCAAATTTGATTATCTCACTCGTCGTATTTCTTTCCAGATCATTTATAAATATATTGAAAAGTAAGGGTCCCAATACAGATCCCTGAGACACTCCACTGTCCACTCCCTTCCACTGTAGTGTGCAATGTGTCATGCACATGAGCATCATCTGTCAAGTGTGTCATGAAAGAAAAAAGGTTGAGAGCCACTGCTCTAAATGAGACGCTCACCCAATCAATACTGGGGTAACTGAAATCCACCATTATTATTCTATTGCCAAAACTAATAACCTGCCTAATCTGTGTTAGCATTTCACTGTGTTTCATCATCTTGGTCATACTGACAACAGTATAGTCCTACTGTTACACTACTCCCCATCTCACATAGAATTTCTAACCATAGAGATTTCAGAGTGCCGTTTGTTTCCCGTTGAATTTTATCCTAATCAACTCTAAGTCAACTCAGTCTGCCTTGTCATTTCAGTATCACAGTGCCTATTGGTTTTCCTCTTTCCACTAGGTCTCTGAGATGCCTATTATGTCTCTGTCTTCATTTAGTACCATACCTTCACTCTTATTTTTCAGACTTCTGGCATTTGCATAAAGACAAACAAATCTATGCTTTTTATTGCTAATCACAGCCTGCTTATTGTTAACAGTTGATGCACGTAATTTTGATGCATTCATATTTATCTGCTCTTTATTTAAATCCACTTGAGCTACCTCGGTTTTTATTATCTCCTCTGTATCAGGAAATTCCGACTTCTCTGTTTTAACAGTATTCAGTGTGAACCATGCACTCCTGAGCGACTGTCTGGTTTCCCAATAATCTAGTTTAAAAGCTGGTTTATCTCATTTTATCTGTTAGTACGAGCAACCTGGTTCCACGTTGGTTAAGGTGAAGCTCATTCTGTCTTCCCCAAAATGTTCACCAGTTCCTAACAAAAGTAAAGTCCTCCTTCACGCAACGCTATCATTTCCTTCCTTTATACTCCATCTTCTTGAGTAAATGGACATGCACGATAGCCAATTTAGTTCATCGCCAGCACTGTTTCCGTCCCATGTCTAACCACAAGCTTTATAATAATCTAAATGGCTGTCAGTACTAGCTTGGACGATGCCCAAACATCTGAGCTCTCAGGATGATATAACACCACCACCAGGTGGTGTTATATCATCCAGGCGGTGGTGTTATATCATTTATTTATTTAACACTTTTCTATACCGACCTTCATGGTTGAAGACCATATCAGATCGGTTTACATCGAAAGGGGGAAACTGTAACAAAAACCAAAGTTACAACAGGAAGGACAAAGTTACATTCAACAAGGGTAGTAAACTTGGAAGCAAAGGCTGCTAGAAAGAAAGGTCTAAGGAACATAGTGATTAGGGTAATAACAGTTAAAGAGGCAGAGAAGGCTCTTCTCTGCCTCTTTAACTGTTATAGGTGGATATCCATCCAGGTGGATGTTATATCATATATATATATATATATATATTTCATCCAGGTGGTGGTGTTATATCACCATGTTGCCTGCCACACAGACCTGGCTATGTGAACGCCTGGGTCTCCACTAGGTCTTCTGGTTTTTAATGTACTTGCAGCCTCCAGACCGACCCAGCTGCTAGTTAACGGGTAGATTTTAAAAGCCCTATGCGTGTAAATCCTGGTACGTGCACAAGTGCCGGGCTTATTCAAAGGGGTGGGCGCGGAGCGGGGTGAGACGGAGGCCAGCTGGCACCCTTAAATTGCTCCTGCTCCCAAGGAGCAGCAAGTAATAAAGCAAAAACATTAAGGCCAGGTAGGTGAGTTTTAGGGGGTGGGGAGGAGAGGGGAAGAGGAAGGAAGCTTAGGCAGGCGGTTAGGGAAATTCCCTCCCAGTCCGCTCCTTAATTGCAGGGGACCGGGAGGGAACTGGGAAGGCCTGAATGCATTGTCACACAGACTTTGCATAAATTCTTCCCTCACATATGCGCACAGATTATAAAATCAGGTGCGAATGTGCTCACGGCCCAGGGATTTTATAACATGCGTGTGCACATTAGAAAAATCTACCCCTAATTCTGTCAGTGCAGCCTGCCAGCATTTTCCACTAGGACTCCTACTTGGCTCCTTTATTAATCTGAAGATGAAGGCATTTGTTGGGTGTGGGACTGGTTTTTATTTATGATGGTTAATTTTCAACTGCTTTTTACTGTGTTGTAATGATTATGTATATACTCTTGGTTTTTACTGTATTTTTATGATTGGATAGTTATATAATTATTTTACGTCTTGCACTTTTATATGTTTGTGTGTAGATTCTATTTATTCTTTTGTTTTACATGTTGTTCCTTTCCTGGAGCACTTCAGTGGGTAGGTAGATTATTACTTCATTAATTAACCAAGCATCTAACTAACCAGAACACCCTTTTAAAGCACCTGTACTGAAGGTCCCAGAGATATAGGCAAAGACACCCAAACATCATAGACAGAGAGAAAGTGAGCAATTGAATATGTTGTTGCCTATAAGAAGGAATTTATTCGTCACCTTCACTGACTAGATATTTCCACAGTGATGCCATGAGAAGATTACCATATATTTAACGTGTCTTAGTGACACACAGTAATAGCACAGTTTAAGTCAGGATACAATGATCACCGATACTCGCCAGTGTGAAGCGGGTGTTGGAAAAGCGAGCAAAGCCATCCCTGTACAGCCAGGCTCTGAGTGGGATATACTGAAAACAAAAGACAGCAAAGTTATCTCTGTCCAAGTCTGCCCTGTATGCGAAACAAAGAGCAGGTTCAGCACCGCTTATACCTAGCAGCACTTCAGAAATAATAAATACAGCAGCAAGGCTAAGAGGAAAGGGACTGCCTAGGAGCTCCGGAAGAGGAGTGGCCCCTTCACCTCTCTTAGCATCCCTTGATTGGAGCCAAGAGTTGTAAATTAAAATTCAGAAATTAACAGAGAGAAAATAAGGCCGTAATATCTACAATGTGCCAATAAAGAGTTTAAAAATGAAAACATTTGAACAAAGTAAGGGTGAGCGTGGCACTGTAGAAAGCTGCATGGAGTGTGGGACCTTCACCGACACACAGAGTAGCAGAGCAGATTCACTCACCGATGTTACAAGAACATAAACCCGCAGGTCAAACTTTCGCCCTGAAATCAAATCACAGACTGTTAAAGACAGAAGTATGGAAGACCTGAGAAGAAGAACGCCACCTGCCACAATCAGCTCTTACCACCAATTAAATAGGGGTTTTCTATGTATCGCTGGGCTACATAGTTTTCCACTTGGATTTCTTCTTTTTGATCATCTGAGCGTCCCCCATCCTATTAAAGAAAGCAGAATCAGAGCCGAGTGGGATGCCTGCCCCTGCGTAGGCTGTGATCTGTAGGAAAGGGAATCCTCACCTTCCTCCAATCTGTGATGTCCTTCAGCTTGCGAAAGAGGAAAATGCCTCTGCCCTGAGATCTGGCCACCTGCAGAGAGGAAGCACAGGACTCACTGCAATACATTTTATACATTGAGAGAAGAGTCTGACCAGCTACACTACAAGCATAGACCTCACGTTGCTCTTCCCACTTTCCCCTGTGTTTGTCCTACACTTTCCTTCTCTGTTTGCTACCACCTCTGCTGGGAAGTTATTCCAGGCATCCATCTTTCTCTCAGAAGAAAGGAGTCACGAAATGGGAATCTTCTTATTTTGCACTGGGAATTTTTGTTTCCATGGGAAGACCTCCTTTCTCTTGCAGTCTATTAATATTTTCAATAAATAAATATGAGGCTTTTGGTCACATTTAACAGCAATAGTTATTCATGTTTGTAAGCAAATAGTAACAAAGTCCCAATTCCAGTCTGGCAGCCCTGGTGCTGCCTTGGAGGAAGAAGGTCTCGTGATCAGAGAGCATCAACCAGGTGTAGCAGGAAAGGATCCTGTAGCAAGGACCTGCTCTCCAGGTGATGCATTGTCCTATCGCACTGAGGATATCTCCCCAAGGCCTACTGCCCAGGAGGGAAGGGTTAGGTCGGCCGTCATAGTTGGTGATTCGATTATTAGAAATGTACGGGCCGATACAGTACAGTGCGTTACCGCGCGTTTTCAACGTGCTAGCATTACTCCTTATTCAGTAAGGGGTAATAGCGCATCAAAAACTCGCGTCCAACCCCCCGAAACTAATAGCGCCCGCAACATGCAAATGCAATGTTGATGGCCCTATTAGTTATTCCCATGAGATTCAGTAAGTAAAATGTGCAGCCAAGCCGCACATTTTATTTTCAGAAATTAGCGCCTACCCAAAGGTCGGCGTTAATTTCTGCCGGTGCCGGGGAAGTGCACAGAAAAGCAGTAAAAACTGTTTTTCTGTGCACCCTCTGACTTAATATCATGGCGATATTAAGTCAGAGGCCCCAAAAGTTAAAAATAATTAAAAAAATAATAATAATAATAATAATTTAGAAAAACCGGACGCTCAATTTTGCCAGCATCTGGTTTCTGAACCCGTGGCAAAATTGAGCATCGTCTGTCAAACTCGCTGACAGCCGCCGCTTCCGTCAAAAAACAGGCGCTAGGGACACGCTAGTGTCCCTAGCGCCTGTTTTTACCGCGGGCCCTAATTTTTATGTATTTTCTACCTTTGGTTCAATTGTGAACCAGTATGATGTACCCACTAATGCCAGTATAAAAAAGTTTTTAAATAAATAAATAAATGTTTGTCCCCCCTGAATTGTGTGCACAGGAGAGTGGCCTGTGCTCGCGCCGGGAGAGCGGGCACTCACACGCTCTCCCACGACCTTTACTGTATTGGCCTGGTAGTTAGCAGGGTGGCTGGTGGGCGTGAGGATCGCCTGGTAACATGCCTACCTGGTACGAAGGTGGCAGACCTCACGCGTCACCTAGATAGGATTTTAGACAGTGCTGGGGAGGAGCCGGCTGTCGTGGTACATGTGGGCACCAACGACATAGGAAAATGTGGGAGGGAGGTTCTGGAAGCCAAATTTAGGCACTTAGGTAGAAAGCTTAAATCCAGAACCTCCAGGGTAGCATTCTCTGAAATGCTCCCTGCTCCACGCGCAGGTCCCCAGAGGCAGGCAGAGCTCCGGAGTCTCAATGCGTGGATGAGACGATGGTGCAAGGAAGAGGGATTCAGTTTTGTTAGGAACTGGGGAACCTTTTGGGGAAGGGGGAGTCTCTTCCGAAGGGATGGGCTCCACCTTAACCAGGGTGGAACCAGACTGCTGGCGCTAACCTTTAACAAGGAGATAGAGCAGCTTTTAAACTAGAACAAAGGGGAAAGCCGACAGTCGCTCAGCAGCGCATGGTTCGGAGAGAGGTATCTTCAAAGGATACTAATGATGCATTAGAATTAGGGCATCCAGACAGTGAGGTTCCAATAATAAGAAAAGTAGTCCAAGTGCCTGTAACTAAAAACTCACCTGAGCTAAAAAATTCTAACTTATCCCTATCAATTAAAAAGCAGAATGAAAATACAAACAAAAAACAAACTTTGAAATGTTTGTATGCTAATGCCAGAAGTCTAAGAAGTAAGATGGGAGAGTTATGGGTAAAATTTTAAAGCCTGGCGTGCGCAAATCCCAGGAGATATGCGTGTGGCTAAGCTCTGCGCATGCCAAGCACATTTTCAAAATGGCCCGGCCGCTCGCATATCTCCTGGTAAGTGCAGAAGTGCCGGGTTCTGTAAAAGGGGCAGGCGTAGGGGAGGGGTTGGCAGGGGCAGCGGCCATTGGGCCTGTCCCGGGGAAATTTGCTCCGGCAGCTGGTCTGCGCGCAGAACTTACTACAGCTCAGGAGAGCGATTAAGATCAAAAACAAAAAAAAAAAAATAGGTTAGTTGGGGGGTTAGGGGTTGGGGAAGTAAAGAGAGGGGAAAAGGGAGGAAGGGTAGGTAGGGGGATTGGAAAGTTCTCTTCCAGTCCGTTCCTTAATTGGAATGGACTGGGAAGGAAAGGGGAATGACCCAGTTGTGTTGCCGTACGTTTTATTTTTTAGAAAATCACGCGGGTCATGACCCGCCCACACATGCGCACGTCAGTATAAAATCAGGCGTGGCATGGGTGTCGTATTTTATAACATGCGCGCAGCAACACGTGTATGTTATAAAATCGGCACGTCCATGTGGGTGCGCTGGGAACTGCGCACACTTGGATGCACGCATGCTTTTGAAAATCTACCCCTTAGGGTGTATAGAAGTAATGAGGAGGTACACCTGGTGGAAGGAGGATAACTAATGGGACAGTGCTATATCAGGGTACAAATTATATCGCCATGGTAGGGAGGAGCAACTTGTTGGGGGTGGGTGGGTGGTGCTTCATGTCCAGGACGGCATAGATTCCAACAGGATAAACGGCCCACATGAGACTAAATGCACAATCGAATCTTTATGGATAGAAATCCCTTGTGTGTTGGGGAAAAGCAATACGAGTATACTACCGTCCACCTGGCCAAAATGATGAGATGGACAGTGGAATAATAAGAGAAATTAGGGAAGCTAACCAAATTGATAATGCTCTACTAATGGGAGATTTCAATTATCCCTATATTGACTGGGTAAATGTAACATCAGGACATGCTAGAGACATAAAGTTCTTTAATGGAATAAAAGGAAACTTGGTTCTTACCTGTTAATTTTTGTTCCTGTAGTACCACAGATCCTGGGTTTTACCTCCCCTCCAGCAGATGGAGGACAGAACAAGTTTTACTGACACTGCAACATAACCCGAGGTGCCACCTGCAGTCCCTCAGTATTGATAAATACTCAAGCCAAGATGGAAATATCACCAACCACAACAACCACTTTATATTCCCTTGAACGAGCAGTGGGAAGTTGAAAGCTCAGAACAGAAAACCTTGACTTCAATAAGAAAAAAACATGCAGGACTACATACAAAACCTGTGCCATTCTTAAGATTCATTACTATTACAGATCGAGCGGGCTCTCCAAATCCAAGACCTCCTCTGGGCGGGACTCTGGACTGATCCGTGGTACTACAGGAATGAAAATTAGCAGGTAAGAACCAATTTTCCTTTCCCTGTACATATCCAGATCAGTCCAGACTCCTGGGATATACCAAAGCTTCCCTCAATGGGGTGGGACTGTGAGTGTCCCGCTTGCAGCACCCTTTTCCCAAAGCCCCTTGATTCTGGGACCTAGACATCCAAATGATAATGCCTCGCAAAAGAGTGCTAATTCTTCTAAGTACCTGCCCTACAAATCTCCTGGGGCGACACTTGTTGACATTCAGCTCAGGATGCTGCCTGAGAACAAACTGAATGAGTCTGAAACACCTCCAGAACAGGACGACCCTGAAAGATGTATGCCGAACCAATAGCATCCTTTAACCACCGCACAATTGTGGCCTTCAAAGCTTTACAACCTTTTTTGCACCACTCCATAGCACAAAAAGGTGAACCGTTAGCCGAAAACTGATAGAGATCTCAAGGACCTTCAACAAAGCACACTTGTCATCCAAGAGATCTCAAGGTACTTCAACAAAGCACGCTTGACATCCAAACATCTTAATTCTCTAGCATGAGGTTCCGTTGCATTCAAACTTGAAAAAAGGACAGAAGTTCCACTGACTGATTTAAGTGAAATGATAAAACTACTTTTGGCCAAAAGGAAGGAACCATCCTCAAGGAAACCCCAGATTCCGAAAACCTCAAAAAGGATTCTCTACCAGACAACGCCTTCAATTCCAAAAACTTTCGGGCAGAACAAATGGCCACCAAGAAAACCACCTTCAAAGTGAGATCCTTCTTAGTTGCTCACTTAAGAGGTTCAAAAGGTGTGGCACATAAGCTCTTAAGGACTAAGTTAAGGGAAGGCAATCTATGCAATTCCTCCTTTCCCCCCCTCATGCAACCCTTTCAACTCTTCATTCCCCTCCCTATATGCAATATACAACCCCTCTCCCCTTATACTTTCCGTCCATCTTCATCCCCCCTCTACCCCCTTTCTTTCTTTCCCCCACTCCATCCCCCAATCATTTCTCTCAATACCATTCCCAGTTATCCAACAACCTCTATTTAAGTCTCTCTATTTAAGCCTCGTTCATTGTATAGTTTATTTAATTTATTTAATTTTATTCACTGTTTTCCTATAAGTTCTATGTAAAGCCTCTGTTTTGCTGATTTTGAAGTTATAATGTAAACCGAACTGATGTTTTCCTACGAAGTCTGGTATATAAAAACCATAAATAAATAAATAAACAAAATAAATAAATAAATAAGGTTCCAGGAAGAACACAACTTCTGAACTGGAGGACGCCAATGTTTCGTCCCCCAGAGAAAATGCATTACATCTGGATGCGCTGCTAGAGTCGCTCTCTGTACTCTGCCCCAGAGGCAGCCCAATGCCATCACCTGAACTCTGAGGGAGTTAAAAGACAACCCATTCACCAAGCCTTTCTCGAAAAAAAAAAAGCCCAAATATGAGCCACTGCCTGCTCCGCACATAAGATCTCAAAGAGTTTCCATATTCTCACATATGCCAAAGAGGTAGAAGTCTTTCTTGTTTGCAAAAGAGTAGCAATACCTTCCTCAGTATATCCTCTCTTCCTTAAGCGCTTCCTCTTAAAAGCCAAGCCGCAAAACAGAAGCGAGCCACCTGATTGGAATAATGGGATCTTGGTGCAGAAGCTTCGGCAGATGGTTGAGCCTCACCGGACAGAGCACTGCTAAGTTTATCAGAGCTGTAAACCAAGGTCACCTTGGCCATTCCGGTGCCACCAGGATTATCTCACCTGGATGGATCTCTATCCACCGCAAGACTTTGCCTACCAGAGGCCACGGGGAAAACACTTACAGAAGAGTGCCGACCGGCCAAGGCAGAAGTAAGGCACCGACCCCTTCTACTCCCCGCTCCCTTCTCTGACTGAAGAACTGCAGGGCCTTGGTGTTTGGGAAGGTCACCATGAGATTCATGTGAGACCTGCCCCATCTTTGGATGATGAGATGTATTTCCTCCTCTGAGAGTTCCCACTCTCCAGGATCCAACTGCTGACGGCTGAGGAAATCCGCTTGCATATTGACCGTTCCCATTATGCGAGAAGCCGCTAAAAGCACCAGATGCTGCTCCACCCAATGGAACAATGCCTAGGCCGCTTGAGCTACCGCCCACCTTTTGGATCCACCCTGTCGGTTGATGTAAGCCACCATTGTTGCATTGTCTGACAAACCCTCACAGGTTTGCCCCTCTACAGTGGCAGAAACGCCTGCAATGCCCATCTCACTGCCTTCGTTTCTAGGTGGTTGATGGACCACAATTCTTCCTCCGCCGACCACAGACTCTGAACAGACTGGTCCTGACACACTGTTCCGCATCTGGAAATTCTGGCGCCGGTGTAACAACTGTCCAATCTGGAACCTTCAAGTCCACCCCTCAACTCAACTTGTCCCAAACAAACCACCACAAGAGGCTGGACCTGGCTAACTCCTTCAAAGGAAGTGGCAGATGAAACCTCCCTGACCACGGATTCCAGCGGGAAAGCAACGCTGACTGTAAGTGTCGCATATGAGCGAATGCCCATGGAACCAACTCCAAAGTAGAGGCCATAGAGCCAAGAACCTGCAAGTAATCCCAGACCCTGCTTCTGCAGCAAAGCTCAGACTTGTAGCTGTAATTTGGATATGCGCTCGTCGGTGAGAAAAACCTTACCAACCTTGGTATTGAAACGTGCTTCCAGAAATTCCAACACCTGAAAG
The DNA here is from genome assembly GCF_901001135.1 of Rhinatrema bivittatum. Lineage (NCBI taxonomy): Eukaryota > Metazoa > Chordata > Amphibia > Gymnophiona > Rhinatrematidae > Rhinatrema > Rhinatrema bivittatum. The sequence goes on from NC_042622.1 coordinate 2,415,371, forward strand.
GATCCAAGATGGCGGATCTGAATAGACATGCCTGAGGCTGTTCCCTCGGTCCTTTCCTGATTTTTCTGAAATACCGCACACAGTGAGGAAACGGCGAGCTAAGGAGCGAGAGGATTCCTCCGCTTCCCCGGTTTTACCTATTCAAGGTCCGATGGACGTCCATGTGGTCCAGGAAGCGTCTACTCCAGGAGTTGGCTTGCAGCAGGGTGTGCGGGAGGAAGTTGAAACCACCCCCCTGCATGAGCTTCAAACAACTCTGTCCCCAGAGGACCGAAGGCCTCCAGAGAATCCGGTAGAGGTGTGACTCTCCAGCCAGCTACATACCTTTTGGGCGAGGAAGAAGAGGGCAACAACTCGATTGTGGAGAGTAGGAGAGATCATGGAGGCTTATCAAAGTCTCCCAAGGAACCTCCCGGTATAGAAGAGGCTCAGCCAGCACAGTCATTCGACAGTCGAAAAGGGAAGTATCATCAATTTCTTTACCTCCTAAGAAAGATTTGGTTAGACGTCAAGTAATGTCTTTGGACACTATATGGGAAGCGATTCAAATTTTAAATGAGAACTTATTTCAACAGCTCAATCCATTTGTTGCTTTTGTAAATCATATGGATTCTCATTTAAAATCTGTTGAAAAGATGGTAGAAGAAAATAAAACTTCTCAAATATTTTTGGAAGAGCAATTTAATGAATCCTTTAAACTTCAACAGAACATTATAAGAGAAAACCAGATGCTGTTAAATAAAATAGAGCAGTTAGAAAATCAAATAAGGGGAAAAAATCTTAGATTTATAAATTTCCCCAAAGATCCTCTGGTGTTGCCCAAGGATATGTGGAAAAAATATCTTATTCAATCTGAAAATTCCTGAATCAACACTTCCTTGATGACCAGAGTATATTATATCCCCCCATATAAGAAGATCTCTGAGACTCGGAAAGGAGTTCAAGTACTTACACCAGTATTTCCTGAATTAAATGTTACTAACATTTTGGAAACTACACAAAAAGATCAGGTTACACCTTCAACACTGATCGGATGAGGATTGGATACTTCGGATGTTCTTTCTTCATCATTCAGAGACATTTTTGGGTTTAAAAGTTAGCGGTTATCCAGATCTTGCAAGGTCTACCCAATTGAAAAGAAAACAATTTCTTCAACTGAGGCCTCAGGTTTTACATCTGGGAGCCATTTTCCTACTAAAATTTCCATGTAAATGTGTAATTAAGCATCAAAATAATACATATATTGTTTTCTCTCCTCAACAGCTTTCTAATTTTTTGAAAGAGAAAATGCCTTCTTTTTCTAGCTCTTCTCCTTTGGCTTCTGAATGAGTGCATATTAGGCCGTAGCTTAACTTGATCATAAATATAGCTTCCAGCTTTCAGATCCCTTTTTCCTAATTCTGTTTGAAACTATTCCTGTGGCTGTGCATGGATCCACATATTGAGGAGGGCTTTATATGCAGAATACTTAGATTTAATTTTGTTATTTTCTTTGTAATTGAATGTTTTCTTTTTTTTTTTTCCTTTCTGTATTTCTGCTTGCAAGTTTGTTGCTTCAAATGTAATGTGAAAATTCATAAAGAAAAAAGAAAAAAAGAAATTCCAACACCTGAGAAGGGGAAAGATGGCTGAACCAAGAGGTCCTCCCTCCGGAGAACTACCGCCATGACTTGGTGAAAGTCCAGGCCGCTGACACCAGACCAAATGGAAGGGCGCAACATTGAAAATGCCATCCCAGGACCATGAATCTGAGATATCCTTGATGGTCGGTTCGGATTCCTACATGCAAATACGCCTCAGTCAAGCCCCAGGAAGCCAGGAATCCCCCCTTGCGCATTGCCACAATCATGGAGCATCAAATAAAAAATGGGCCGAAATGTCCCTTCTTTCTTGGGAACGACGAAAATAAATGGAATAGCGGCCCTTCTACTGCTCTTGCAGAGGTACAGAAACAACGGCTCACAGATGGTCGACTGTTTACTGTACTATGAATCTCTTCTTGTATGAGCAGGGAGAGCAATGAACACATCTATTAGCAGATAAGAAAACTCTAAAGTGTAACCTTGTCTTATCACATCTAGCACCCACTGATCTGACGTGATCTTCGCCCACTCATTAAAAAAAAGAGTCAACTGACCCCTACAGCTGGTTCCGAGGAGTGGACTAGCCTCGCATCATTGGGCAGACTTGGCTCCACCACTTCCCTGGCTACAGCCATCTCTATTTGATCTGCGCCTGTGAAAGGACTGATTCCAGGACAATTGCCATCCAGCAGACTGACTCTGGGTGCCAGATAGCCCTGCTGGGTCAGAAACATTTATTGCCTCTGAAACAAGAGTGTGAAGGTAAAGACCCTTTCCCTTTAGGCTTATCCTTCTAAGTCTTGTCCAAAAAGCAGCTTCCCTTCAAAAGGCAAAGCTCCCAGCTGAGACTTAGATGATACCTCCACTTACCAGTTCCTCATCCAGAGGAGTCTCCTAGCCAAAACCACTGATATCAGTGTCCTCGAAAAAGTTAGAATGAGATCATATAGTGCATGACTCCATAGACTACCACGGCTACCAGCAACTCAGCTTGCTTAACCTCAAGGTCAGACATGGCCCTGTCTGTCTGCAACTGCTGAACCCAGTGGAGACCTGCCCTTAACATAACACTGCTGCACACCGCAACCCATATGCCAAGGGCGGACATCTCAAAAACCTTCTTGAGGTAAGCCTCCAGCTTCCTATCCTGAAGGTCCTTTAGCGCTGTTACACCAGGCACTGGAATGGTGGTCTTCTCTGTAACAGCCGAAACTGGCATCCACCTTCGGTACCCTGAAGTTCCAGAGTATGCTCCAGCAAGGGGTACAATTTGTCCATTGTTCCACGCACCCTCAGGCCCATCTCAGGAGTATCCCACTCCCTGAAACCAACTTCTTGACAGACTTATGGAAAGAAAAGGCCCTCGCCAGACCTTGAAGACCCTCCATGACCTCCTCATCCGAATCTTCCTGTGGAAGCTCTATTCCCAATTCTTCTAGAACACGGGGTATCAGGGGGCCCAACTCTTCCCTGTGAAACAGCTGAACCACTTTTGGGTCAACCCCCTTCACGGCCGGGCCACTCCCCCATGCTTCTTCCACATCCTGGCCAGCATAGTGACATCCGACCCCCCACAGGGCTTGTCCTGCAGGTCCTCATCATCCTCAGAAAACTCAGTCGTGCCTCTTGAGGCGGGTGGCCCAGGGACTCTCTGAACCCTTGTGGCCTCCACCGCCTTAGCGGGTCAAGCCCTCTTCACCAAATGCGGGTGTGCCGGGGACTCCTGGCCAGCCTTGCACTGCCCCACAGCTTTTCTGGCCAAGAACGCCTCGTGCATCATAAGAACATAAGAAAATGCCATACTGGGTCAGACCAAGGGTCCATCAAGCCCAGCATCCTGTTTCCAACAGTGGCCAATCCAGGCCATAAGAACCTGGCAAGTACCCAAAAACTAAGTCTATTCCATGTAACCATTGCTAATGGCAGTGGCTATTCTCTAAGTGAACTTAATAGCAGGTAATGGACTTCTTCTCCAAGAACTTATCCAATCCTTTTTTAAACACAGCTATACTAACTGCACTAACCACATCCTCTGGCAACAAATTCCAGAGTTTAATTGTGCGGTGAGTAAAAAAGAACTTTCTCCGATTAGTTTTAAATGTGCCCCATGCTAACTTCATGGAGTGTCCCCTAGTCTTTCTACTATCCGAAAGAGTAAATAACCGATTCACATCTACCCGTTCTAGACCTCTCATGATTTTAAACACCTCTATCATATCCCCCCTCAGTCGTCTCTTCTCCAAGCTGAAAAGTCCTAACCTCTTTAGTCTTTCTTCATAGGGGAGTTGTTCCATTTCCCTTATCATTTTGGTAGCCCTTCTCTGTACCTTCTCCATCGCAATTATATCTTTTTTGAGATGCGGCGACCAGAATTGTACACAGTATTCAAGGTGCGGTCTCACCATGGAGCGATACAGAGGAATTATGACATTTTCCGTTTTATTCATTCCTTTTCTAATAATTCCCAACATTCTGTTTGCTTTTTTGACTGCCGCACAAAGCACAAAGTCAATAGAAAAAATCTGAGGTGTCATCCGAGGCTCCCTGCTCTGCCTCATCACCAGAAGGGTCCCCTCCAACTTGATGACCTCCCCCGGAGGCCCTATGAGCTGGGGAAAGAGGCAGGAGGGATTCCCCCTCCCTCCCATGGCCTGCGAAGCAGCCATGAAAGTGAATAAAATGGCCGCTGTTCCCGCACTTAGCAGGAAGGGACCCTCCACTGCCTGCAGTGCACCGGAAAGCCTGCCAGGCTCGCGCTGCCTCTCCAATGCTGCCGGAATGAGTGCCAATGTCCCCTTTTCCCCAGAGAGGCATTGAGCACATTGGCCATTGCGGGAGAGACGCGGGTGCGTCCCCATTGGCCTCTCAACTAGGGCCGCGTGGCAATGCCGCAAAGCACCGGGAACCCCGGAACATGCGATAATCCAACAGCCGCCGGAGAGACCCACCAGGGAGACTGGCAACAACGACCACCGGAGGACAAAGGGACAAGAAGAGCCGCTCAATCAGCCTAAAAAAAAAGAAAGCGGTACCTTTTTTTTTTTTTAACGTTAATGAGGCTGCCAAACTAACAAAGAAAGAAAACTATTTCCCTTTAAAGAAGACTGTCTACAGGCTCTGACTGTCCTCCTATGGGCAAGGGAACTGGGACCCCCAGTTATCTGCCTGTGCCAGCGATCAAGGACTAGGCACTAAGGGTGACCAACCCACTGCTTGTCCACCTCAAAACCAGGGAGGATGGCCCCCACCAGGACCTAACAACTCGCTGGGAAGAAATTTTCTTTTTTTTTTTAAGACACAGACTGCAGGTTTTACACCTCCACCATCTGCTGGAGACAGAGAAATACTGAGGGACTGCAGGTGGTACCTCGGGTTATGTTGCAATGACAGTAAAACTTTCTCTGTCTCCATCTGCTGGAGGGAAGGCAAAACCCAGGAGTCTGGACTGATCTGGTTATGTACAGGGAATGACAGTTTTATGGAGCCATTTATTCAGGAACCAATGAGAGAGGGAGCAATTTTAGATCTAATTCTCAGTGCAGCACAGGATTTGGTGAGGTAACTGTGGTGGGGGATGCTTGGCAATAGTGATCATAATATGATCAAATTTGAATTAATAACTGGAAGAGGGACAGTAAGTAAATCCACAGCTCTAGCACTAAATTTTCAAAAGGGAAAATTTGATAAAATGAGAAAAATAGTACAACAGGCATTGACTGTTAAAAAATACCATCTTAGAAGTGCAGTCCAGATATATTCCATGCATTAAGAAAGGTGAAAGGAAGGCTAAATGATTGCCAGTATGGTTAAAAGGTGAAGTGAAAGAAGCTATTTTAGCCAAAAGATCTTCCTTCAAAAATTAGAAGGATCCATCTGAAGAAAATAGGAAATGCATAAGCTTTGGCAAATTAAATGTAAAACATTGATAAACAGGCTAAAAGAGAATTTGAAAAAATATTAGCCACAGAGGCAAAAACTCATAATAAAAACTTTTTTATATATATATGTGAAGCAGGAAGCCTGATGATCGAAGTGTTAAAGGGGCACTTAGGGAAGATAAGGCCAATGCAGAAAGACTAAATTAATACCTATTACAAGTAATCTGTAACCTATCATTAAAATCATCCATTGTACCTGAAGACTGGAAGGTGGCCAATGTTACCCTGATATATAAAACGGGCTCCAGAGATGATCTGGGAAACTATAGACTGGTGAGCCTGACTTCAGTGCCGGGAAAAATCATGGAAACTATTATAAAGAATAAAATCACAGAACATATAGAAAGACATGATTTAATGGGACACAGCCAACATGGATTTACCATGGGAAGTCTTGCTTCACAAATCTGCTACATTTTTTTTGAATGGGTGAATAAGCATGTTGTTGGGTTTGTGGCATATTGTGGACTCTTGGTCGAAGTGGTGATGACTCCTCCCACGGGGAGGGGCCCTGTGGGGAACCACAATGATAGGCTAGACTCTAGTAAGCAGACACTGAGGAAAGAAAGCTTTATTGTACTGCTGATGTAAGTTGAATCTTGCTTCAAGGAAGGGATAGTACTGTAGGCCAGTGATATCACAGTAAACTCAGACAGTGTCTATAGATGATGGTCTCACCCGGATGTAGCAAGGTTGGGTAGTGTTCCACAGCGCGGGATAAGCCAAACCTGAAGGGTGGAATAAGGAGAGCTGGAGCGTAGCAATACTCACAGAGTGGCAGTGCTGGTAACTTCCTTGGTAGAAGAATGGAAAGAGGGACCCGAGGTCCGAGGTGCAGGATAGGCCCTCGAGGAGCGAGTACCTAGGAGCACCAAAGGATCCTGGAAGAAAGTAGATAGGACCCCGAGGAGCGGGTGTCCTTAGGTTAGGTAGTTGAACCCTGAAGGGCAGATAGAAGCGAGAGGCCCCCGAGGAGCGGGTACCCACAGCTTCCGTAGGAGCGAGTTACCCCGGAGGGTAGAGAGGAATCCAAGCGAGCAGCTTAGAAGCGGTCAGAGTAGCAAAACCAAAGTCCTTGCTAACTCATGGGGCTATACCAGAACGGAGGTTTAAATACCAGGAGGTACTGATGTCATGTGGTGGGGACACCCCCGAGGTTCCCGCCATGACGTATTCAAAAGTGTAAGTGGCGTGCGCGCGCCTAGGAGGCCTCAGGAAGAAGCATGGCGGACTGGGACGCCCATGCTGTGTCGGTGACGCTGAGGATTTCTGCAATCAGCACCAGTTTCATAATATCCCCTCCATCTCAGTTGTCTCCTCTCAGAAGCAAAACCGCAAGACATAAGGGAGCTGCCTGACCCAAAAATATTGGGCCCTGGTGGAAAACAGTCAACCGATGTCTGAACCTCAGGGGCCCGTCTATGGCCATTTTGATCAGATCTGGGAAGCATGGTCTATGTGGCCACTCTCGAGTTATCAGGATCATGTTTCCGTAAAGCACAGTTGCTTACCTGTAACAGGTGTTCTCCTAGGATAACAGGATGTTAGTCCTCAGATGTGGGAGATATTATCTGATGGAGCCTGGCATGGAAAACTTTTGTCAAAGTTTCTAGAAGCTTTGACTAGCACACTGAGCATGCCCAGCATGCCACTATTCACGCATCCACGTGAGGTTCCCATTCAGTCTCGTAACATAGAAAAAATACAAGCAAAAAAATAAAACAACAAACCGAAAGGAGAACCCAACTCCATGGGGAGGCGGGCAAGGTTCCTGAGGACTAACATCCTTCTATCCTGTTACAGGTAAGCAACTGCGCTTTCTCCTAGGACAAGCAGGATGGAGGTCCTCACATGTGAGTGAATACCACACTCCAGGATGTCCCTGTTAGCAGGTGACACCAACAGTGACTGACAAAGTGCCAATGGGCACAACTGTGGTGCTGTTGGTCGGCAGGGGACAATTTAGCTCCCACCAAGGGCACAAGGCAGGAAGAGTTGGGTTCAGGTCTGGAACAGGTTGCCAAGGACGGATTGACCAAAGGCACTGTCCTGACGCCCATCCTTATCCAAGCAATAGTGAACCGCAAACGTGTGAAGAGAACTCCACATTGCGGCCCAGCAAATTTTGACAACGGGGACTGTGACAGATGAGCCACCGATGTCGCCATGGACCGCACAAAGTGAGCTTTAACTCTGATGGCCAGTGGAAGGCCTCCTTGTGCATAGCAGAAGGCGATGCAATCCACCATCCAGCTGGATAAATTTTGTTTACCCACTGCCATTCCCAGCCTATTGGTATCGAAGGACACAAAGAGCTGAGTGAACTGTCTGTGACTGGCTGTGCAATCTAAATAGAAAGCAAAGGCCCAATGGGACAGTGCTATATCAGGGTAAATTATATTGCAATGATAGGGAGGATCAACTTGGTGGGGGTGTGGCACTTTATGTCCAGGAGGGTATAGAGTCCAACAGGATAAAGATCATACAAGAGATTAAATGCTTAGTAGAATCTATATGGGTAGAAATCCCATGTGTGTTGGGTAAGAGTATAGTGATAAGAGTATACTACTGTCCACCTGGACAAAATGGTCAGACAGATGATGAAATGCTAAAAGAAATCAGGGAAGCTAACCAATTTGGCAGTGCAATAATAATGGGAGATTTCAATTACCCAATATTGACTGGGTAAATGTAACATCAGGACTTGCCAGAGACATAAAGTTCCTGGATGTAATAAATGACTGCTTCATGGAGCAATTGGTTCAGGAACCAACAAGAGAGGGAGCTATTTTAGTTTTAATTCTTAGTGGAACACAGGATTTGGGGAGAGAGGTAACGGTGGTGGGGCCACTTGGCAATAGTGATCATAACGTGATCAAATTTAAACTAATAACTGGAAGGGGGACAATAAGTAAATCTACAGTTCTAACACTAAACTTTTAAAAGGAAAACTTTGATAAAATGAGGAAAATAGTTGGAAAAAAATTGAAAGGTGCAGCTGTAAATGTTAAGTGTTCAACAGACATGGACATTGTTTAAAAATACAATCCTAGAGGCGCAGTCCATATGTATTCCACACATTAAGAAAGGTGGAAGGAAGGCAAAACGATTACTGTCAAAGCACTGTCAGGTTAAGTGTAAAACATTGATAAGACAGGCGAAGAGAGAATTTGAAATGAAGTTGGCCATAGAGGCAAAAACTCATAATAAAAACTTTTTAAATATATCCAAAGCAAGAAACCTGTGAGGGAGTCGGTTGGACCATTAGATGACCGAGGGGTTAAAGGGTCTCTTAGGGAAGATAAGGCCATTGCAGAAAGACTAAATGAACTCTTTGCTTCGGTGTTTACTAATGAGGATGTTGGGGAGATACCAGTTCCGGAGATGGTTTTCAAGGGTGATGAGTCAGACAAACTGAATGAAATCACAATGAACCTGGAAGATGTAGTAGGCCAGATTGACAAACTAAAGAGTAGCAAATCACCTGGACTGGATGGTATGCATCCTAGGGTACTGAAGGAACTAAAAAATGAAATTTCAGATCTATTAGTTAAAATTTGTAACCAATCATTAAAATCATCCATTGTACCTGAAGACTGGAGGGTGGCCAATGTAACCCCAATATTTAAAAAGGGCTCCAGGGTCGATCCGGGTAACTATAGACCAGTAAGCCTGACTTCAGTGCCAGGAAAAATAATGAAAACTATTCTAAAGATCAAAATCGTAGAGCATATAGAAAGACATGGTTTAATGCCACACAGTCAGCATGGATTTACCCAAGGGAAGTCTTGCCTAACAAATCTGCTTCATTTTTTTTTTTTTTTAACATTTATATTTTATTGAAATTTCAGTGGTATAACAATACTTATGGAACAATAAACAACAAGATAAAAATTGCATATACAATAAACAAGGACACACCAGGCGGCGTGTCAGATTATACAACAAACAGAATGATGAGAGCATATCATTACATGTTCCCTCTTCGCTACCTACTAAACCCAACCCTAATAGCTTGCCCTCCCCTCCCCCCCGCTGTATGATGAAACTATAAGTCTATGGTCAATGACATTGGTAATGTGACACATTACAGTGGTAATGCGTAACTAGTTTCTGGATGCATAGAGCGTGGAAGCAATGTGTACGTGGTAGTGTATGCAGTCATGCTGTGGATGGTAAGTCTTGGAGAAAACCCCCTGACCTAGGAGGTAGAAATAGGTTGCCACTTACAAAAGATTCCTATATGTCCCACGGATGTATAGACAAGTACCCCTAATCCATCAAAGAGCCAACCACTTTGCAAGAGGCTTCCAGATTGCCAACTGTTGATTATTTCGTTGCCGGACGGCTAATATCCCTGTGTGCAGGCGCTATAGCTTGCATAGTTTACTCCTCACATCTAGTTCTGTGGGTATATTGAAAGATCTCCACTTCATTGCCAGCTCTCCTCGGGCTTCCATAACGACCAGGTGAGCTAATTTCCATTGGGCTGGGGAAATATCGACAGGTAGGGTCAAGAGAGCGTTCTCTGGTCGCAATGTAATCTGGAAGCCCAAAATTTGACTTAAGAATTGAGCAATGAGTGCCCAGTAGGTAGCGACCTTGGGACACTCCCACCACATATGTGCCTAATTGCCCACAGCCCTTCCAACACTAGGAACTATTGGAGGCTACAAACTTGTGCAATCTTTCCGGGGAATAATACCATCGAAGCAAAGGTTTGTAGCAATTTTCAGCTAAGGAAGCATATTGAGATCCTTTTTTAGTGGCCACATAAATCTCATCCCAGTCTTCTATAGAGAATGATCGCCCTATATCAGTTTCCCATGCCTTCATATAAGGCAATTTAGTGGTAGGATCTTGATTTAGGAAATTATAAAACCTTGAGATTGCTTTCGTCAGGGAATCGGCGCTGTCGCACCAGTGCTCTAGCTGTGATTTACCTCTCTCCAGTTCAGGGCCCACTTTCTCTGTCTGAAAAAAGTGGCGTATTTGAAGGTAAGCGAATACGTCTATTGGGGGCAGTAGGTATTGCTCCTGTAACTGGGGAAATGGAATCATTGCTCCTTGCGACCATAGATGCCCCAGAACCTGAATTCCCTTTGTGGCCCAGGAGTGAAAAGCAGACATTTGTTCCCTATCATGTAGGAGAGCGTTAGCAAGTAAGCTAGAGCTATGGAAATATTTTCGGTCTCCCACCAAGGAATTTCTCCATGCTTTCCAAATCTCAAGCGTAGTTTTAACCGGTAGTGGTATATGTGTTAATGGAAACCATACCTGACGAGGGAACCAAAGTAGATCCTTAAGGGGCATCCTACCCACCAAGGATTGTTCACTGCGACTCCATTGTTTTTGCTCCCCCTTACAATGGCCAGTCTAGAATCGCTCTTAATTGGGCTGCTACATAGTACCACCTTAAATTGGGCACCCCTAGTCCTCCTCTCGCCCTGGGGTGGTACATGATGAATTGGGACACCCTGGGGGGTCTACTACGCCAGATGAAAGAAAACATTTTCTGTTGCCATCATTTTAGAAGCTGGTTAGAGAGATGAATTGGCAATGCTTGGAAGAGATACCCTAATCGGGGCAGGACGTTCATTTTAATGGAAGAGATGCGCCCAAACCAGGACAAATATAAACCAGACCAACGGTCCAGATCTTGGAAACTTTTTTAGATAAGTGAAGGATAGTTTAGTTGATATAGCTCATTGGGATCTTTGCTGAGATATACCCCTAAATATTTGATCTTCTTAGTGGCCCACTGGAAGGAAAACCTAGCCTTTAAATTGGATAAGTCAGCATCAGGAATTGATATGTTTAAAAATTCGGATTTTTCTACATTTAATTTAAAGCCTGACACTTTACTAAAGGTCTGCATCTCTAATAGTGTTTCCTTTAGGGATTGGGGCGGACTCGTGAGGGAGAACAGGACATCGTCCGCAAACATGGACATTTTGGATTCAGACTCATTAATTTTAACCCCTTCAATCAGAGGGTTGGCTCATACTCTAATAGCTAGGGGCTCTAAAACAATGCAAATAGAAGGGGGGACAGGGGGCATCCCTGCCTCATCCCCCATTTAATCGAAAAGGCCTCCGAGTATGTACCATTAACCTTCACACGGGCTTGGGGGTCAGTGTATAGTTGTTGTAGGCACCTTAAAAAGTTAGGTCCAAAATTTAGCTTCCGAAGTGTACAAAATTGAAATGTCCAGTGGACCATATGGAAGGCCTTCTCATCTACTTCATTTTTTTTGAAGGGGTTAATAAACATGTGGAAAAAGGTGAACAGGTAGATGTAGTGAATTTGGATTTTCAGAAGGTGTTTGACAAAGTTCCTCATGAGAGGCTTCTAGGAAAAGTAAAAAGTCATGGGATAGGAGGCGATGTCCTTTCGTGGATTACAAACTGGTTAAAAGACAGGAAACAGAGAGTAGGATTAAATGGTCAATTTCTCAGTGGAAAAGGGTAAACAGTGGAGTGCCTCAGGGATTTGTACTTGGACCAGTGTTTTTCAATATATATATATAAATGATCTAGAAAGGAATACAACGAGTGAGGTTATCAAATTTGCAGACGATACAAAATTATTCAGAGTAGTTAAATCACAAGCAGATTGTGATACATTACAGGAGGACCTTGCAAGACTGGAAGACTGGGCATCCAAATGGCATATGAAATTTAATGTGTTGCATATAGGGAAAAATAACCCTTGCTGTACTTACACGATGTTAGATTCCATATTAGGAGCTACTACGCAGGAAAAAGATCTAGGCATCATAGTGGATAATACTATAAAATCGTCGGCTCAGTGTGCTGCAGTGGTCAAAAAAGCAAACAGAATGTTAGGAATTATTAGGAAGGGAATAGTTAATAAAACGGAAAATGTCATAATGCCTCTGTATCACTGCATGGTGAGACCGCACCTTGAATACTGTGAACAATCTGGTCACCGCATCTCAAAAAAGATATAGTTGCGATGGAGAAGGTACAGAGAAGGGCAACCAAAATGTTAAAGGGGATGGAACAGCTCCCCTATGAGGAAAGGCTGAAGAGGTTAGGGCTGTTCAGCTTGGAGAAGAGACGACTGAGGGGGGATATGATAGAGGTCTTTAAGATCATGAGAGGTCTTGAATGAGTAGATGTGAATCGGTTATTTACACTTTTTGATAATAGAAGGACTAGGGAGCATTCCATGAAGTTAGCAAGTAGCACATTTAAGACTAATCGGAGAAAATTCTTTTTCACTCAATGCACAATAAAGCTCTGAAATTTGTTGCCAGAGGATGTGGCTAGTGCAGTTAGTGTAGCTGGGTTCAAAAAAGGTTCGGATGGGTTCTTGGAGGAGAAGTCCATTACCTGCTATTAATCAAGTTTACTTAGGGAATAGCCACTGCTATTAATTGCATCAGTAGCATGGGATCTTCTTAGTGTTTGGGTAATTGCCAGGTTCTTATGGCCTGGATTGGCCTCTGTTGGAAACAGGATGCTGGGCTTGATGGACCCTCGGTCTGATCCAGCATGGCAATTTCTTATGTTCTTATGTCTAAGTACGGGAAGACATGCACCGCACAATGCCTGAGATACACAGCCACCACTGCCAGGCATTTGGTGAATACGTGGGGGGGGGGGGGGGGCTGTGGCCAACCCGAAAGGCAGCACCCTTGTACTGATAGTGAGCCTTCCCCACCACGAAGCGGAGGTATTTTCTGTGGCTGGGGAAAATGGCTATGTGAGCATAAGCTTCGTTGAGATCGAGGAAGCAGAGCCAGTCTCCTCTTTTGAGGAGGGGAATCAGCAAATCCAGAGAGACCATCTTGAACTTTTGTCTTGAGAGAAATTTGTTCAACACCCTGAGGTCAAGGATGGGGCATAAGCCCCCGTTCCTTTTCGTAATTAGGAAATACCTTGAATAAAACCCTCACAGGCCTCGTCCTCGCCGCGCTGGTCTTAGTGAGGAGGAAGACCCTTATGACCCTTGGGAGGATGATTCCTCGGAATCTTTGTCAAATATTCAGACAACTCCCTCTCTGAGCCTTCCCCACTGGAGGAAAGGCATCAGTCCCCCCCTGAGGACCTTTCCTTCGTGGGGTTTGTCAGGGTCATGCCCGAGGCTATTCCTTTCCAGCTCCTTATGGAGGAAGTTGCGCAACATAAAATGCTGGAAGCGCTTCAGTTTGTCAATGCTCCAAAGAAATCGTGGCGGTTCCCATTCACGACATCTTTAAGGATCTTCTCCTCCGGATGTGGGAACACCCAATCTCCATAGCCCCTGTTAACAGGAAGGCAGATGCCACTTATTTGGTGCAGCATGCCGTGACGTTTGAGAAGTGGCATCTTCCCCACCAGTCGGTGGTTGTGGAATCCGCCCTGAAGAAAGTCAGGTGCTCCCGCACCCACGCTTCTTCCCCCCCCCCCCCCCCCCCGGGGTGAGAACATAGGGAGCTCATTGCCTTGGGCAGGAAGGTCTTCCAGGGCGCTATGCTGGTCACCAGTATTGCCGCCAGTTGTACATGACCCAGTACCATCGGAACCTCTGGAAGTGAGTCCAGGACCTCGCAGAGGGTCTGCCTCAGCAGCAACAGAAGGTGCTGTTGGCTATTGTCCTGCTGGGTTTGGAGGCTGGCAAGCATGAGGTGAGATCCACCTATGATGTCTTTGAAATGACGGCCCATGTAGCCGTGGTGGGCATCGACGCCCGTAGGATGGTCTGGCTTAGAGCTTCTGACCTTTGCCCAGAGGTACAGGAGAAGCTAGCTGACCTCCCCTGCACAGGTGATGACCTCTTTGGGGATAAGGTTTGGGATGCGACAGCGCAATTGAAGGACCATCATGACACCCTTCAGCAGCTTTTCGCTAGTGCTTCCAATGCCCCTTCCTCAGCAAGAAAATCTTCCAGGCCAGGATCCCGGAAGCCCTTTTATAGCAGAGGAAGTATTATCCTCCGGCCTCCTGAGCTCGCACGCCATGCACTAGCTCCAAGGGCTGCCCCCGGGAGGCAGGGGAGCTGCGGTGCGTCTCGGAGGAGGGCTGCAAGAAAAGTAAGTTACACTTCACATGTCGTTTCGCTTTTCTCCTTTTTCGCTTATCGTTGCTTCGGGAGGAGGGTAGAGAGGACTGGGCTGCCCCGGAGACCGGCACCCATGGACGCGGCCAGGGCAGGTGAGCGAGGGCTGGGGGAAAGTTTGCCGCCTACCCTTACCCCTGCCTCTAACGCAGGGGTAAGGGTAGGCGGTAAGTTAGCAGGTTAAACGTGCGGCAAAACTGCAGGTTTAAAAAGCGATAATCGGGGCACGCGTTACTGTATGGGAGGGAATAGCTAATCCGATCGTTTACATCTCATATACATGCCGCGGGCGGAAGGGGTTACCCGGGGATTTAAGGACGCGGTAAGGATGGGTTAAAAGAGATAGTGAATCGCGGGTTGGACTAACGCGGCCAAATTGTGAGTAGAAAGCGGGTTAGGAACAGGGTAACCGCTGCCGCACTTTACTGTATTGACCTGACACTAAATAATATTCCCAAATAGTTAACTTTGCCCCAATCCTTATAAGAAAGACAATGTCCCAAGCAAAAACTTACTGATTCCTTTCAGCCACCAGCAAGGTGATCCTCTCCTCTGAGTGTTATGTAGCTGGGTTTAGAAAAGGTTTGGATGTGGCATTTCTATTGGTACCTTCTTCCATGACTGGTGGTCCTGCCTGAAGATACATATATTCTGGGTACAAATACAGGGACTGGCTAAGGAAATCTTGGGGGAGGAGCCACCCTTGCTCCCAGAGGTGTGGCTTTTGGGGACCTGGGAGGATGATCTCAACTCTTCTTCTATGAGACTGGAGTGGTATCTGGCTATAGCGGCCAGGGTGGTAGTGGCTGGTTGGTGGAAAAGGCGGGAGGCCCCTGCTAGAAGTCTTGTGGTGAACAAATTATTGGGCATCAAAGCCATGGAAAAAATGACGGCGCATCGCCGAGATTCTTTGGCTAGGTTTGGGACCCTTTTGAAAAATGGGTACAGACTTATCTCAAATAAACTGTCATTAAGGTTTGGGGGATTACAGGGATTAAGGGGATCACATTCTGTGAAAGCGGTTTTTATCAGCTGTTAGTTACACAAAACATGCACAGCCGTTGTTGTGGGTACGGTTCTTGGTTTATTGATTTTTATTATCTCTTGCACATTTTCAGATGCTTTCTGTTGTCTTTATTCTCTGGGGGGGGGGGAGGGGGAAGGGTTAACAAGGGGAACAAACTGGATAGTGTGGATGTCTCTGAGGAGCATCAGCTGTATGAAGAGATACATGGCTTGTATTATAACATGCATTATCCAAATAAAAATGTTAAACACAAAAAAAAACAAAAAAGGTTTGGATAAGTTCCTGGAGGAGAAATCCAGAAAGTGCTATTGATCAGTAGGGAACAGCCACTGCTTGTGGCCGGCATTAGTAGCTTGGGATCTATTTAATGTTTGGGTACTTGCAGGTACGTGTGACTGTTGGAAACAGGATACTGGCCTGACCCAGAATGGCACTCTCTTATGTTCTTATGTTATATATTGTCATACTGATGCTTAATATTGATTTCATATGCCGGGTTTCTTACTATATTTGTTTGTTACACATTAGTCTGGTTTTATGATTTATGTTATTTTGTACACCGCCTAAATCAATGTATTTGAGATATGTGGTCTACAAACATGTTAAATAAATAATAGATAGATAAATCCTGAACTGATACACAGGTGGCAGCCTAATTCTGCCTATGTAACACTGGCAGCATTACCCTGAAAGCAGCCGGGATCCTGGCACAGAGCGGAAAGTTTGGAAGGGGCAGAGGAAGGACAATTACATTATTTTTAACAGGAAGGGAAGAGGAAGGGGGAGGCCCATGCCGGCAGCAATATTTGGATGAAACTTTTCAAATTTTAAATATTTGGGCCAGCTTGTGGGGAACTCTAAGACGGAAGTCGGTAAATATATATGGTGTTTGGGGGGGGGGGGGGGGGGGGCATCGGGCTGGGAGGCCCCCGACTTGGTGCTTTTCTTTTTCTAAGAGGCTCTACTTACCCTGATATCTCTGAAGATATCCGGGAAATGCGAGTTATCTGCCCACATGAAGCTGGATAGCTTTTGGCCTAAGTGGCATATTCAGTCACTGGTCAGTTAAGGTTGAAATCATCTGGCTATATTTTAGACAAGTATATTCAGCGGCGGTTTATCCCATTGAATATACTGGACAAATTATCCAGCTAGCTGTAGCCAGATAACTTGTCCTCTAAACGGCCTTCTGAATATTGGTCTGTACAGTTTTAGTGGGGACTAGCCCAGAACTCTCTGAAATTCTCAAAGCTTGGCTGGGAGCACAGAGTAACCAGATCCATGCCAAGGCCTGTCCAAGTTCTACACATCCTTGTGAGAATAGCATATTCCAAAGCTCCTCAGGTACTGGAGAAGTACAGTGAAAATTATTTACATAGCATTAACTGTATGAATTATTTTTTTACTTGTTGACTGTTTATAAATTTAAAAGTTTTTTTCTGTTCACTGTTATATTTCTTAATAAACTTTTTAGTTTGTTACATCTGTCTCTCTGGCTGATTGGTGATTCCAGTATTTTTTTGTATTTGGACTGTAGGTGCTTTTCTAGGAACTGTGAGACCCTTGGGTTGTGTGAAGTCTCAGGCCCCTGGAAACCACCAAGGGATTACTTGCAGGCAGGGTACTTGCCCAGAAGCAAGTGTAGTGTAGGGGAATGTGCACAGGTACAGGCAGGCTTCAGCAGTGTTAACCCTCCAAGTGTCCACAGGGTTAATACTGAGAGCTGTTAGGGATAGTGCCAAGGCATTCTGTGATAGAAGGCAATAGTCAAAGCCCTTTTTCCAGGTAAAAAAGCATTTTACCCAAAGAAATCAAAGAAATTGAAGATTTATAAATTGCCCAACCTGTGGGTAAAAGTATGTGCAATTTAGAAGCACGGTAGGGCATGGGGGAAAAAGGACAGGAGATTGAATAATGTACATAGTTTTGATTTTATTCAAAACTATGTGCGTATTTTGTGCCAAAAGGTTACATATAGAGAAAGCAAGAGCAAATCTCGGCACGTAATTTTTCCTTAGGCAATAATCAAAGCAAACCTACTGGTATAGAAGCTGCATGCTAATCAGCTCATTATACACTCAGTGCCAAGGCTGAAATAACGTAAGATATTTGCAATAGCTCATGTTATCTCTGTATTAGGCCATTGACCACACAAAAAACAGCACTACGTGTGTCGTTTAGTGCTATAGAAATGTTTAGTAGTAGTAATAGTAGTAATGAAGTGACTTGCCTAAGGCCAGCGGGATTATTGGTGCATAATGTTTTGGTAAACATATCTTTGGAGTTTACACTAATGCACCCACTTTTAATTACTAATTTAGAAGTAAATAGTTTCTTACTTTTCATGAGTCTCCCTCTTTCCTACCTTGTATCCTTGAGATTCTTCTAATTTTACTAAAAATGCTACCATCTTGTATATCACTGCGTAGAGACTCTTCCTGAAGCTGCAGCAGCCTCTAATCTCCTAATTTCATCTCAGATCTCTTGCTCATGAGGTTCCCACATTCACAAATAGACCTGTTTCATATATGGAGGGTCTCATCTAGTTCATTAATATAGCACTTTTCTTAGTCCTAAGCCATGACAATTCTTTGCACAGCAATGCAGTTACCGGTTTCATAATCCAGGTGATGCCAGGATTCCTGCGAAACTCCTCCACAAACAGGTGGTATTCAGATGGCAGTTCAAAAGTCTTTGGGAAAAAATCACATTTTGCTGCCTCCACTTTACCCGCCTCCCGCTCTAGCTGCTTTCTGAATCGCTTCATGTTCTTCACCATAAAGTTCTTCCGAGTCAGCTAAGCAGGACAGAAAGAAAAGATTCAGCAGAAAAACACATGAAGGAAAGCCACAAGAATTTTATATTTTCCAAATTCAATCCAAGGTGAAGAAGGAGCAGTGCCTTTCTATTTATTTATTTAACGAT
This sequence comes from Rhinatrema bivittatum, assembly GCF_901001135.1. Taxonomy (NCBI): domain Eukaryota; kingdom Metazoa; phylum Chordata; class Amphibia; order Gymnophiona; family Rhinatrematidae; genus Rhinatrema; species Rhinatrema bivittatum. Next base: position 2,433,910 of record NC_042622.1, read on the forward strand.
TTTTATATACCGCGGCACGTGCAGCACATCACCTCGGTTTACAGTAAATAGTAATTCAGCAACAAGCTTTACAATAAAAATATTAAACTGAACAGTATATGAAACAAGATTAACCATCAACTTAACAACTATGACCATAAAAGTTATCCTTGACATAAATGAAATCAGTATTACCTACACATTTGTTTGGGGAATTAACTTAGATGTACATATATTGAAGATACATTAGTGAAGTTATTCTTCGGAATAAGTGCTGGAAAAGGAAGGTGTGGGTGCGGCCGGAAGAGTCCCTGTCTGTCATGGGTAAGCTTTTTTGAACAGCCAGGTTTTTAAGTTTTGCTTAAACTTTCTGTGGCAGGGTTCCTGGCGCAGGTCGGTAGGCATACTGTTCCATATTGTGGTTCCTGCTCTTATGCATGCGCATTCCTTTGTGGATACATGTTTGGTAAGTTTAGGAGAAGGTATCCGCAGTTTGGCCTTGTGAAATGTTCTTGTAGGTCTGTTTGCCTTATTGAAATACAGGAATTCAGGAAACCAATGCATGTTTTGGTTATGAATGGCCTTGTGCATTAGAGTAATAGATTTGTATATAATCCTGGAAGCAACGGGAAGCCAGTGTAGCGACTGAAGAGTAGGGGTGATGTGATCGTGGCGGTGTGTGTTGGTGAGTATGCATGCAGCGGCGTTTTGTAGCATTTGTAATGGTTGTAATGTGTTTTTTGGTAATCCTAACAATAAGGCGTTGCAGTAGTCAATTTTTGACAGGATTGTAGCTTGTAGTATTGTGCGGAAATCAAATGGGTGTAATAGAGGTTTGATACGTTTTAGGGTATGGAGTTTGAAGAATCCATTTTTTACAGTAGCAGTGATGAATTTTTTTAAATTAAAGTGGTTGTCTATGATGATACCAAGGCTACGGACTTGTTGTGTTGTGGGAGGACACAATTGGGATTGGTGCGTCGTTTTTCTTGTGGGGTTGATTGGAGGTGAAATGATGAGTAGCTCAGTTTTGTTGGTGTTGATAGCTAAAATGTTTTCAGTGAGGAGTTTTTCTATTTCAACGAGGGCGGCGTTCCATGTTTTCAGGGCATTAGTAAGAGAACTGTTAATTGGAATGAGGATCTGCACATCATCTGCGTATATGAAGTGCTGCAAACCTAGATTTGACAGTAGACGACAGAGAGGTGTCAGATAAATGTTAAAAAGAGTTGAAGAAAGGGAGGATCCTTGGAGTACTCCTTGAGCGAGGTTTCTAGGCTTAGATTCACATCGTCCGGTTTTTACACTACAAGTCCTATTGCTCAGGTATGATTGGAACCAGCGGAGTGCTGTCCCAGTGATACCAATTTCTGAGAAGCGGGTGATGAGGGTGTTATGATTGACAGTGTCAAATGCAGCAGATATATCTAGAAGTGCGAGAATGTAGGAGTGTCCGGTGTCAAGAGCTTTTAGAAGAGATTCTGATAGTGAGAGGAGAAGAGTTTCCGTGCTGTGGTACTTTCTAAAACCATATTGTGACAGGAAGAGTAATTGATGCTCGTCGAGATATTCTGTGAGTTGTTTGTTGATGATTCTCTCCATTATTTTGGCAAGAAACGGAAGGTTCGATACTGGACGATAATTCGCTGGGTCAACAGCATCAAGGTTTGATTTTTTAAGGGTGGGTTTTATTATGGCATGTTTGAGCTGAGTGGGTACTATGCCAGATGAGATCGATTTGTTGAGGATATTAGCAATGGGTTTTGCTATGGTTGTGGGGATCGAGAGTAGAGTTTTTGTGGGCATTATGTCTGCAGGGTGCAGTGCTGGTTTGATTTTTTTTAGTATAGTCTCAATTTCTGTAGAGGAAGTAATCTCAAGGTTTGTGAGCTTCATCTCAGTGTTTGTGTGAGTGGTAGTTTGATGTGAAGAAAAGTTGAATGAAGTTGAGTGTGCGCAGATGGCAAGTTTGGCGTAGTGGGCGTTGTTAGGAGTTGGCAGCGAATTGGGAGAGTTGTGGGAATTGAATTGGGTCAAAATAGATTCAATTTTGTTGTGGAAGTAGGCGGCTAGTTTCTCACAATTTGCTTCGTCATCATTGTTTGCAATTGTGTTGACCGGAGCAGTAACTAGGCTGTTGACGTATTGGAAGAGTGCACATGGATTGAATTGGAATTGGTGGATTTTCGCTGCATAAAAGTCTTTTTTTGCTTTGTCGGTGGCTTTGCAGTAGATGTTGAGTAACGACTTAAATTTTAATAATAGTGTTGGATTTTGGTTCCTGTGGCCCTGGCTAGGTTACTTCTCTGACTTAAAATTTGCCCTCTGAACACATCTCTCTTTTCTCATGGGCAATCTAAAACTCATAATGACAGGGGCTCACCCCTCCGAGCCAGGGCCGCAGGCCAAGAACCATTGGGCACAGAGCTTCACCCTCCACAGCTTGCACTGCAGCGATTATCACCAGCACAATCAATCAGGTTTCATGAGGCATTGTTTGGCTGAATATCATCATTAATATTAAAGAGTTTAGACGAGACTATTTAGTTTTAATGAAATGTCCTTCATCCAGTGTCTGTATTTAAATCCATCAGGAGCTGAAGTAAGTTGTGAAATGGAAAAAAAAAGAAAAAGGTCGGGTTTGGGGGTGAGGAGGAGAGGGAAGGGGAAGGAAGATTAGGTAGGGGGGTAGGGAAGTTCCCTCCCAGTCTGCTCATTATTGGAGCGGACTGGGAGGGAACTGGGGAAGGCAGGAATGCGTCATCATGCGGAAATTGCAGAAGTCCCCCCCCTTCACGCGCCACCCGCACATATGGGCGCGGATTATAAAATCCGGCGGGCATGTGCACACAGCCCACAGATTTTCCACCTTGCACACACCGGCACACACATGGTAGAAAATCAGCATGTCCATATGTGCGTGCCAGGAAGCACATGCACGTGGACACGTACGCGCAAAGTACAAAATCTACCCCTAAATAATTAAAAAAGGTAAGGCATATCAGAATAGAATGGCCTAGTGGTTAGAACAGGGGCTGAGAACCAGGGAAGCCAGGGTTGAAATCCCACTGCCGCTCCTTGCGAGTTTGGCAAATCACTTCAGGTACAGACTTAAGGCCTCATTCACTAAGCATTTTCCCTTGAACACAGAATGGGAGAAAAGCCTTAGTAAATCCAGCCCATAGTCTATGAGCCCCATAGGGACAGGGAAATATCTGCAGTGCGCGAATACAATCTGCTTTGGTGATTCGATTATTAGGAATGTAGATAGCTGGGTGGCTGGTGGGCGTGAGGATCGCCTGGTAACATGCCTACCTGGTGCGAAGGTGGCGGACCTCACGCGTCACCTAGATAGGATTTTAGACAGTGCTGGGGAGGAGCCAGCTGTCGTGGTATATGTGGGCACCAACGACATAGGAAAATGTGGGAGGGAGGTTCTGGAAGCCAAATCTAGGCTCTTAGGTAGAAAGATTAAATCCAGAACCTCCAGGGTAGCATTCTCTGAAATGATCCCTGTTCCACGCGCAGGTCACCAGAGGCAGGCAGAGCTCCGGAGTCTCAATGCGTGGATGAGACGATGGTGCAAGGAAGAGGGATTCAGTTTTGTTAGGAACTGGGGAACCTTTTGGGGAAGGTGGAGTCTCTTCCAAAGGAATGGGTTCCACCTTAACCAGGGTGGAACCAGACTGCTGGCGCTAACCTTTAAAAAGGAGATAGAGCAGCTTTTAAACTAGAACAAAGGGGAAAGCCGACAGTCGCTCAGCAGTGCATGGTTCGGAGAGAGGTATCTTCAAAGGATACTAATGATGCATTAGAATTAGGGCTTCCTGACAGTGAGGTTCCAATAATAAGATGGTGAGACGGACAGTGAAATGCTAAGAGAAATTAGGAAAGCTAACCAAATTGATAGTGCAGTAATAATGGGAGACTTCAATTACCCCAATATTGACTGAGTAAATGTATCATCGGGACACGCTAGAGAGATACAGTTCCCCACTGGAATAAATGATAGCTTTATGGAGCAATTGGTTCAGGAACCGACGAGAGAGGGAGCAATTTTAGATCTAATTCTCAGTGGAGCACAGGACTTGGTGAGAGAGGTAACGGTGGTGGGGCCGCTTGGCAATAGTGATCATAATATGATCAAATTTGAATTAATGACTGGAAGGGGGACAGTAAGCAAATCCACGGCTCTCGTGCTAAACTTTCAAAAGGGAAACTTTGATAAAATGAGAAAAATTGTTAGAAAAAAACTGAAAGGAGCAGCTACAAAAGTAAAAAGTGTGCAAGAGGCGTGGTCATTGTTAAAAAATACCATCCTAGAAGCACAGTCCAGATGTAATCCACACATTAAGAAAGGTGGAAAGAAGGCAAAACGATTACCGGCATGGTTAAAAGGGGAGGTGAAAGAAGCTATTTTAGCCAAAAGATCTTCATTCAAAAATTGGAAGAAGGATCCAACAGAAGAATATAGGATAAAGCATAAACATAGGCAAGATAATGTAAGACATTGATAAGACAGGCTAAGAGAGAATTTGAAAAGAAGTTGGCCGTAGAGGCAAAAACTCAAAGTAAAAACTTTTTAAAATATATCCGAAGCAGAAAGCCTGTGAGGGAGTCAGTTGGACCGTTAGATGATCGAGGGGTTAAAGGGGCACTTAGAGAAGATAAGGCCATCGCGGAAAGATTAAATGATTTCTTTGCTTCGGTGTTTACTGAAGAGGATGTTGGGGAGGTACCCGTACTGGAGAAGGTTTTCATAGGTAATGATTCAGATGGACTGAACCAAATCACGGTGAACCTAGAAGATGTGGTAGGCCTGATTGATAAACTGAAGAGTAGTAAATCACCTGGACCGGATGGTATACACCCCAGAGTTCTGAAGGAACTAAAAAATGAAATTTCAGACCTATTAGTAAAAATTTGTAACCTATCCTTAAAATCATCCATTGTACCTGAAGACTGGAGGATAGCTAATGTAACCCCAATATTTAAAAAGGGCTCCAGGTGCAATCCGGGAAACTACAGACCGGTTAGCCTGACTTCAGTGCCAGGAAAAATAATGGAAAGTGTTCTAAACATCAAAATCACAGAACATATAGAAAGACATGGTTTAATGGAACAAAGTCAGCATGGCTTTACCCAAGGCAAGTCTTGCCTCACAAATCTGCTTCACTTTTTTGAAGGAGTTAATAAACATGTGGATAAAAGTGAACCAGTAGATGTAGTGTACTTGGATTTTCAGAAGGCATCTGACAAAGTTCCTCATGAGAGGCTTCTAGGAAAAGTAAAAAGTCATGGGATAGGTGGCGATGTCCTTTCGTGGATTGCAAACTGGCTAAAAGACAGTAAACAGAGAGTAGGATTAAAGGAAAATTAGTTTCTTACCTGATAATTTTCGTTCCTGTAGTACCAAGGATCAGTCCAGGACACCTGGGTTGTGACTCCGCACCAGTAGATGGAGACAGACTAAAACTTGTGGGCGGAGCCATATATGCCCCTGTGCCAGTCACAGCCCCTCAGTCTTACGGAATGTCAAAGTAGAACACAACCAGAGAAGTAAATAAAACTAGATACCGCTAAACTAACGGGGAAAGAAACACCCCTTCTGGAAACGGACTCTCCAACCGAGAGAGCGAACAAGCGGAACAGAGCAAATCAAAACACAGAGCGGACTCTCCGTTACCTAAGCGTAGCACTGCGGGCGGGATCCTGGACTGATCCTTGGTACTACAGGAACGAAAATTATCAGGTAAGAAACTAATTTTCCTTTCCCTGTACGTACCAGGATCAGTCCAGGACACCTGGGATGTACCAGAGCAACCTACTGAGGGTGGGAAGCAGAGAGTCCCGCTCGGAGTACCCTCTCTCCAAAACCCCCGGAATCGGTAGCCCGGACATCCAGCCGGTAATGCCGGATAAAAGTATGCAACGACTTCCAGGTGGCCGCCCTACAAATCTCTTGAGGCGACACCTGAGAAGCTTCCGCCCAAGACGCTGCTTGAGATCGAGTCGAGTGAGCCCGCAGCCCCACGGGAAGAGGTTTTCCCCGCACCAAGTACGCCGAACCAATGGCCTCCTTGAGCCAACGAGCGATCGTTGTGCGGGACGCTGCAGCTCCTTTCTTTGGTCCAGAGAACAGGACAAACAGATGATCTGTGACCCGAAACGGATTAGTGACCTCCAGATATCGGAGAAGGGATCTCCGCACGTCAAGCTTCCGTAACTCCCTCTCTTCTGTAACAGAGGAGTCTCCGCACGCAAAAGCGGGCAACTCCACCGATTGATTCACGTGAAACGACGAGACCACTTTCGGAAGAAAGGAAGGAACCGTCCGTAAGGAAACCCCCGAATCGGAGATACGCAAGAAAGGTTCACTACAGGACAGGGCCTGTAACTCGGAAACACGCCGTGCCGAGGCAATCGCCACCAAGAATGCCGTTTTTAAAGTGAGATCCTTAAGAGTTGCGCGTTTCAAGGGCTCAAACGGCGCCGTGCATAGAGCGGAGAGAACCCAATTGAGGTTCCATGCCGGACAAGGAAGACGTAACGGGGGGCGAAGGTGCTTAGCACCCCGAAGGAAACGAGCAATATCCGGGTGAAGCGCCAGAGACTTACCACGGACCTTACCTCGCAAACACCCAAGCGCCGCCACTTGGACCCGTAGGGAACTGCACGCCAGACCTTTGGCCAGACCCGCCTGGAGGAACGCCAGAACATCAGAAACGGAAGCCGAAGTGGGGTCCACCCCTCGCTGCACGCACCAGTCCTCAAAGACCACCCAGACACGGACGTAAGCCAAAGACGTCGACTGCTTCCTGGAACGCAGTAGCGTGGCCACCACCGCATCTGAATAACCTTTTCTCTTCAGTCGATTCCTCTCAAAAGCCATGCCGCGAGACAGAAGTGATCCGCATCCTCCAAACAGACGGGGCCCTGATGGAGCAGGGCCGCCATTCCCTGGAACCGAAGGGGTGCCGCTACTGCCAGTTGTACGAGGTCTGCGAACCACGGCCGGCGAGGCCACTCCGGTGCCACCAAGATCACGTTGGCCGGATGCAACTCTATGCGCCGTAGAATCTTGCCGATCATCGGCCACGGGGGAAACACGTAGAGCAGCACATCCGTCGGCCAGGGAAGCACCAATGCATCGACGCCTTCTGCCCCCCGCTCTCGACGTCGACTGTAAAATCGCGGGGCCTTCGCGTTGTGCCACGTGGCCATCAGATCCATGTGGGGCACACCCCACGTTTCGCAAATGAGAAGAAACGCTTCGTCCCCCAGCTCCCACTCTCCGGGATCCAGACGATGACGGCTGAGATAGTCCGCCTGCATGTTGTCGACTCCCGCAATGTGAGACGCTGCGAGGTTGCTGAGATGTAGCTCCGACCAGGCCATCAAGCGCTGAGCTTCTTCCGCCACCTGGGGGCTCCGTGTCCCCCCCTGCCGGTTGATGTATGCCACGGTGGTCGCATTGTCCGACAACACTCGGACTGCCTTTCCCCGCAGCAATGGTAGAAAAGCCTGCAGGGCCAGACGGACCGCTCTGGTCTCTAGGCGATTGATAGGCCACTGGGCTTGCGACACTGACCATAGGCCTTGAACTGAGCTCCCTAGGCAGACCGCTCCCCAACCGGAGAGGCTGGCATCCGTGGTCACCACTGTCCAACTGGGCACCAGGAGAGAGACTCCGGCGGAAAGATGACTGGGGTCCAGCCACCAACGCAGGCTGGACCTCGCGTGTCCCGCTAGAGGAAGCGGTAAATGGAAGTCCTCCGAGACCGGCTTCCAGCGGGAAAGCAAGGATGACTGTAAGGGTCGCAGATGAGCGAACGCCCAGGGAACCAGCGCCAGCATGGAAGCCATAGACCCTAGGACCGTAAGGTAGTCGCAGACCCGCGGCTGGCGAAGAGACAACAAGCGTTGCACCTGAGTTTGCAGTTTGCCCATCCGTTCGAGCGACAGAAACACCTTGCCCTGCTTCGTGTCGAAAAGAGCTCCCAGATATTCCAAGGTCTGCGTGGGTGTCAGATGACTCTTGCTGAAGTTGACCACCCATCCCAGGGACTGCAACAGATGGAGGACCCTGGCCACCGCCATCCGACACTGATCCTCGGACTTCGCCCGAATCAACCAATCGTCCAGGTAAGGATGGACCAGGAGACCTTCTCGGCGCAGTTGCGCCGCCACCACGACCATCACCTTCGTGAATGTACGAGGGGCCGTTGCGAGCCCAAACGGGAGCGCCCGAAACTGGTAATGCCGTCCCAGAATGCAGAATCTGAGGAAGCGTTGGAACGACGGCTGAATGCCTATGTGAAGATACGCCTCCGTGAGGTCCAGGGAGGCCAGGAACTCGCCTGGCCGGACCGCGGCGATGACTGACCGGATCGTCTCCATTTTGAAGTGAGGAACGCGAAGGCATCGGTTCACCCCTTTGAGATCCAGAATTGGTCGGGACGTGCCGTCCTTCTTTGGTACGATGAAGTAAATGGAGTAACGGCCTTTGCCGTGTTGGCTGACCGGAACGGGGGAGATAGCTCCCAAGTCCTCTAAGCGGCGGATGGTGTCTAGCACCGCCGCCTTCTTCTCGGGAGCCTTGCAGGGTGACACAAGGAACTTGTCCACTGGAATGCGAGCAAAATCTAACGCGTAGCCGTGTCTTATCACGGTGAGGACCCACTGGTCCGACGTTATTCCGGCCCATCTCTCGTAAAACGACAGCAACCGCGCCCCGACGTTGGGAACGGCGTGCTGAGGCTGCGGCGGGAGAAGGGCCGACCCCCTTTCATTGTGAAGATTTGGGCGCCGTGATGGCCAGGGCACCCCCTGGTCTACCAAAGCGCCTCCCACGAAAGGACTGCTGCTGCTGCCACTGTGGGGTACGGGAGGAGGAAGACCTGTACGATTGCCCCGACGACCTTTGAGGTCGCGACTTCCTGGGCCCACGAAAGCGGGACCTGGCTGCAAAGGAAGACCGTGACCTGGATCTATCTTCGGGCAACCTGAAAGCCCTATTTTCCCCCAGGGAAGCCATTAAATCATCTAATTCCTTGCCAAACAGTAACTTACCCTTGAATGGCAGCGCCCCGAGGTGAGCCTTAGAAGAGCCATCCGCCGCCCAGTTGCGTAGCCACAGGAGGCGACGCGCCGAGACAGCCGCCACCATGGATCTAGACGAAGTGCGCAGCAGATCGTGGAGTGCATCTGCGCCATATGCTATTGCCGCTTCCAACTTATCCGCTTGCGCTGCCTCGTCTGCCGAAAGATCCGCATTGGCTTGGAGGACCTGAGCCCAGCGTAAGCTAGCTCTCAAAGCGAAATTCGTACACATGGCGGCCCGAATTCCTAGCGCTGAAACCTCAAAAATCTTCTTGAGCTGTACTTCCAGCTTCCTGTCCTGAAGGTCCCGAAGGGCTGTCGCACCCGTAACCGGGATAGTAGATCTCTTCGTTACCGCCGAAACCGCCGAATCCACCTTGGGAAACTTGAGAAGGTCCAGCACATCCTCCGGGAGCGGGTAAAGCTTGTCCATGGCCTTGCTGACCTTCAAACCTAACTCCGGAGTGTCCCATTCCCGGAACATGATGTCCGTTGAAGAAAAATGGAACGGAAAAGCAACTGCCGGACCCGTGAGGCCTAACAGGACCGGATCCATGTTCGCTTCCTGACGAACCACCGCCGGAGGGGGGTCTATTCCCAGTTCCTGGAGAATGGCTGGAATTAGAGGTGGCAATTCTTCCCTACGGAATAGCCGGACCACTTTGGAATCGTCTCCCTCCACTGCCTGTGAACCTTTTCCTACACCGGACGTAGCGGAGCCGTCCGCTCCCACATCGTCGGGTCCCTTCTGGGTCTCCTCAGGGGAATCAGCGTCCGCCTCAGGGGAGGAATCGGTGTCCGCCTCCTGTGGGACGCCACGTGGAGGCCGCTTCCCCCGCAAGGCACCCTGGGGCCCCTCCGCGACCCCCGAAGGCTTCCAGGACCTCTTCTGCGGTGGAGCCCTGCGAGCTTCACTCCGGCCGCGCTTGCTTTTTTTGTATTTCAGGACTTTGCGCAACAAAAGCGCAAGGTCCTCCGAAAGCGAGCTCGAATCTGAAGAAAAATCAGCGGGACTCCCCGGGGACCCTGTGTCCCCCGAGGGACCCCCTCCGACCGCGATCCGCTGCGGGGAAAGCGCGGGAGGCAAGGCCGAAGGCCCTGTCGTTTCCCGCGCCATTTCGCGGCCCGTGGCCAAAATGGCCGCCACTCCCGCGCTAAGCGGGAAAAGCTCTTGGGGCTTTTCTACGGCGCCCCCCCCCCCCCGCGCGGAGGCGATCGCGCGGGTCGCGAACGAGGTCCCCGAGGCGCCCCGGACGACCCCTCTCCTCCCGGGATGCAAGCGGCGCACAGACTCTCGCGCGCGCGCCGAGCCACAGGCCCGGCAGACCGAGCCGCGAGGCAAGCCGGCGAAGAGGCGCGAACACGGGACGACAGGAGACACGAAAAATAAAAAAAATTTGAGCGAACGGCCTCTCCCCGACAGCAGCGCCCCCACCACGAGCGGCGACGCAAAGCAAGAGAGAGCCGGCACAGAAAATAAAAGCAAACCTTTTTTTTTTTTTTTTTAACAAAAATGCCTGTCGCTGTCCACGGTCCTGGAGCCCTAATCCAGCAGGGGTGAGTGAACCGGGCTCCCCGGTGTCACCCCTGACGCTGCTACTAGGCCAGCTGGGTCCTCGACCCTAGCAGCGGCCTCAACCAGGGGGGGGTGGTCCCCTCAGAACCTCACAACCCCCCTGGGAGGCAGGGCGGAAGGGACCTAGGGACAATTTAGAAAAAATATTCCCAAATAGAAACCCGTAGCCTAAACTGGCCTAACAAATCAAAAAAGAACCGACCCTGACGGAATACCAGAACCAGGGCAGGCAGGGCTGTGACCGGACCTGCACCATCTACTGGAGACAGAGTAAGACTGAGGGGCTGTGACTGGCACAGGGGGTTATATATGGCTCCGCCCACAAGTTTTAGTCTGTCTCCATCTACTGGTGCGGAGTCACAACCCAGGTGTCCTGGACTGATCCTGGTACGTACAGGGAAATGGACAATTTTCTCAGTGGAAGGGAGTGGACAGTGGAGTGCCTCAGGGATCTGTACTGGGACCCTTACTTTTCAATATATTTATAAATGATCTGGAAAGAAATACGACGAGTGAGATAATCAAATTTGCAGATGATACAAAATTATTCAGAGTAGTTAAATCACAAGCAGATTGTGATAAATTGCAGGAAGACCTTGTGAGACTGGAAAATTGGGCATCCAAATGGCAGATGAGAGCATTCACTTGCAGCAACCCCTGACATTCTGCCCCATTACACATATTTTATTGCAATAAGGGCTCCCTCTGGAACTTGGTCCATGTGCATCCGGAGCCTATTAGATTGCACAATGGAAGCATCCCCAGCAAACTGGACACCGAGTCATTGGAATGGTTCACAATCTACAAAGAATGCACTTTACTCTAGCAACAACATAGTTAGCAAAATGCTGCACTACCAAGTTCCCCCTGCACAATTCATTCACAAGTGCCCCATGCTGAATCCACAGTGTTAATGGGGAACCCTTTTCCCCCTCTGACCGGATAAATTCGGGTAGTCAGGAAGGGGGGGAGGGGGCTCTGGAGCAGTCCCAGGGTGGGCACTGTGGATTTTCAGCACTAACCAGTTAAGTCTAGCCTGATAAGACTCGTCACACAGTTGCCCTACATCTAGCCAGAAACTTTCTTCAGTAAAATTTAGGACATTTTCAGTCAAAACCTAGCTCGTTAAACGTGCTTAAAAATTTGGCCAAAGAGAACTGGGGAAATTAACAGCTTAATAAAACCAGATACTTAGATCTTTAATTAGACAAAGGGTACACGAGCCAATGACTAATTGCAATCACTTCCATCTATCGATTACCTCTTTCATATAAATTTCTCTTCTAATATGTTAAATAAAGTTATACTATATGAATGTTAAATACAGTTATAAGTTATTTGTATGTATTACGTTGTTATCCTGTAAACCGGAGTGAAGGCAAAACGCTATACTTCGGTATATAAAAAACCCCAAATAAATAAATAAATAAATCTAAAAGTAATTTCGGTATAGACAGAAAGATCTATTTTACCTGAATTGTAACTCACCTGGTGCTCAGGTTTGGAAACACGAATAATTTGATCCAAATCCAGAATCTCTCTCAATAAAATGTTCACGTTTCTGGATCTATTTCTAATTTGTTTATATTTTTTGTTGCCAAACAGTATTACTTACATTAGTATTTATTCTGTAGCAAATCGTTTCTTTTACCTCATAGTGGTTGCGAAAGTGGCAAATGCGAACATGTTCATCCATATAGATATGGTCAAAGTTTTCCCTGAGCCAGCTCACATCACACCAGTAGAAGTCCCAGTCACCCTCACTGTGGGGAGAGAGAGAGAGAGACTGTCAATCAGGGAAGTGCCAGATGGTCAGGCTGAGGGAGGCGAGCAGGAGAGAACTGGAGAAAGGAAGAGTAAGCGAGTAAGACTAGGTTAAGTAGTGAGGGAGTACATCAGTGTGCGGGGGAGAGAGAGAGAGAGAGACTCTCAATCAAGGAAGTGCCAGACGATCAGGCTGAGGGAGGAGAGCAGGAGAGAACTGGAGAAAGGAAGAGTAAGCGAGTAAGACTAGGTTAAGTAGTGAGGGAGTACATCAGTGTGCAGGGGAGAGAGAGGGAGAGACTGTCAATCAGGGAAGTGCCAGACGATCAGGCTGAGGGAGGAGAGCAGGAGAGAACTGGAGAAAGGAAGAGTAAGTGAGTAAGACTAGGTTAAGTAGTGAGGGAGTACATCAGTGTGCGGGGGGGGCGAGAGAGAGACTGTCAATCAGGGAAGTGCCAGACGGTCAGGCTGAGGGAGGAGAGCAGGAGAGAACTGGAGAAAGGAAGAGTAAGCGAGTAAGACTAGGTTAAGTAGTGAGGGAGTACATCAGTGTGCAGGGGAGAGAGAGGGAGAGACTGTCAATCAGGGAAGTGCCAGACGATCAGGCTGAGGGAGGAGAGCAGGAGAGAACTGGAGAAAGGAAGAGTAAGCGAGTAAGACTAGGTTAAGTAGTGAGGGAGTACATCAGTGTGCGGGGGAGAGAGAGAGAGAGAGACTCTCAATCAAGGAAGTGCCAGACGATCAGGCTGAGGGAGGAGAGCAGGAGAGAACTGGAGAAAGGAAGAGTAAGCGAGTAAGACTAGGTTAAGTAGTGAGGGAGTACATCAGTGTGCAGGGGAGAGAGAGGGAGAGACTGTCAATCAGGGAAGTGCCAGACGATCAGGCTGAGGGAGGAGAGCAGGAGAGAACTGGAGAAAGGAAGAGTAAGTGAGTAAGACTAGGTTAAGTAGTGAGGGAGTACATCAGTGTGCGGGGGGGCGAGAGAGAGACTGTCAATCAGGGAAGTGCCAGACGGTCAGGCTGAGGGAGGAGAGCAGGAGAGAACTGGAGAAAGGAAGAGTAAGCGAGTAAGACTAGGTTAAGTAGTGAGGGAGTACATCAGTGTGCAGGGGAGAGAGAGGGAGAGACTGTCAATCAGGGAAGTGCCAGACGATCAGGCTGAGGGAGGAGAGCAGGAGAGAACTGGAGAAAGGAAGAGTAAGTGAGTAAGACTAGGTTAAGTAGTGAGGGAGTACATCAGTGTGCGGGGGGGCGAGAGAGAGACTGTCAATCAGGGAAGTGCCAGACGGTCAGGCTGAGGGAGGAGAGCAGGAGAGAACTGGAGAAAGGAAGAGTAAGTGAGTAAGACTAGGTTAAGTAGTGAGGGAGTACATCAGTGTGCGAGGGAGAGAGAGAGAGAGAGAGAGACTGTCAATCAGGGAAGTGCCAGACGGTCAGGCTGAGGGAGGCGAGCAGGAGAGAACTGGAGAAAGGAAGAGTAAGTGAGTAAGACTAGGTTAAGTAGTGAGGGAGTACATCAGTGTGCGGGGGGGCGAGAGAGAGACTGTCAATCAGGGAAGTGCCAGACGGTCAGGCTGAGGGAGGCGAGCAGGAGAGAACTGGAGAAAGGAAGAGTAAGTGAGTAAGACTAGGTTAAGTAGTGAGGGAGTACATCAGTGTGCGAGGGAGAGAGAGAGAGAGAGAGATAGAGAGAGACTGTCAATCAGGGAAGTGCCAGACGGTCAGGCTGAGGGAGGCGAGCAGGAGAGAACTGGAGAAAGGAAGAGTAAGCGAGTAAGACTAGGTTAAGTAGTGAGGGAGTACATCAGTGTGCGGGATAAGGCTGAGACTTACTCTTTCACTTCCATCCAGCCTGGTCTCTGTCGCAGCACATCCATGATGGTATTGGTCAGTGCACACTTAAATCGAATGCATGATCTGGGTTCCCTGAAGAACAGACACAAATGTTTCTTTAGTAAACTGAAGTTGGATGCAGGCTCCTTTATCTGTTCCACTAACACTGGACAAAGACTTGGATTTATTGACATTCTGCCAGCAATGACATCCTGGACAGGCAATGTTCCCAAATGATTTTTACAAACACTTCAGCTTCTAAAAAGAGTTAAACCAGAAGAGTTATCAATATCACACATATATTACAGGAGCAAGAAGCAGTCAGAAACAGCAGGGAACATATCTAACACTTAATTGTAAAAATTCTCTTTACTGCAGTATGTTGCCTCCTATTCTGCCTCATATCTCATTTACGCCGTTTTACTATTCCCATTATTCCTTATATTTTTGTTCATACAAATCAGTTGGAAATGAATATGACAGGACATTACTTTGAATAGAAAAAGCCACTGTCCCAATGATCTGTAGATATGAGGGAGACTTGCAAAGCAAAGAATCATTACTAGCAGTAAGGTGAAAGATAATTACCATTATCCCAATACCATTATGACAATAAAGTCCTATTCACCATCAGGAAGAGATGTCATTGCAAACAAGTTGGGAAGAGTTTGAATGAAACTATCTTTACTTCCAAACTCTTTTTCATGCCAGATACATAAGCAAGGTGATAGAGAGGTTAGAGCTGATCAGCTTGGAGAAGAGATGGCTGAGAGGGGATATGACAGAAGTCTATAAAATCATGAGAGGTCTAGATTAGGTAAATGTGAATTGGTTATTTACTCTTTCTGATAATATGACTAGGGGGCACTCCTTGAAGTTAGCATGCAGCCCATTTAAAATGAATCAGAGAAAATTATTTTTCACTCAATGCACAATTAAACTCTGGAATTTGTTGCCAGAGGACGTGGTTAGTGCAGTTAGTGTAGCTGGGTTTAAAAAAGGTTTGGATAAGTTCTTGGAGGAGAAGTCCATTAACTGCTACTAATCAAAATGACTTATAAGGTAGATTTTAAGAGTCGTGTACACATGGACATGATTATGTGTGTATGTACCCCTGTAAGGGAGCGAACTTCCTAAACCCCCTACATAAACTGCCTCCATTTTACCCTACCGCACAAGCACAGCAGTTGGAGGGAGCATTGGCTTGAGATTTCCAAGATGCTGTAACACCTTCTGCTGAGGCTGAAGTGTGCAGGCCTTATCGGATTCTGTGGAAGTTCAAGTCAGGGTGGGAGACTCTTCTGTTGACGATATTAGTGGTTACAGTGCCGAAAGGAATTTAATTTTCTTACTACATCACCCTGTGGAGCTAGTAAGACCCCTGGTTGTGACAATTGAGGCACTATGGGACGCTTTACAGGTGTTTAATAAAAATATCACTAGCCAGATTAATCCTCTGGTTACTTCTATGGGGAAGCTGGAAGTATGTATGAAAATGGTAGAAAAGGGTATAAGTAATATTAAAGTGGACGATGTTTCACTAAAGAATGATGTGGGAAAAGTGACGGACTTACAGCAAAATAATATCAAGGAAAATTATTTGCTTAAAACTCGTTTGGAAAACCTTGAAAATCAGCTCAGGAATAAAAATCTCCGATTTATTAACTTTCCTGGAGATCCTATTATGGCGCCTAAGGAAATGTAGAAGAAATACTTGCTTGAGATAGGAAAATTAGTTTCTTACCTGATAATTTTCGTTCCTGTAGTACCAAGGATCAGTCCAGACTGCTGGGTTATGCCTCCTCTCCAGCAGATGGAGTCAGAGAGAAAACTGAAAGCACCCCCTAGATATACTGGTGTGCCACCTGCGATCCCTCAGTATATGTGATATCAAAGCAGAAGTAATGAATGAACCACTTCCGACAATGCCCTCAAAAATTTCTTTTACCCCCTTGTAATTATTTATTTATTTACTCAAAGACTAGATCAAACAGAAACCTCCTGGATGACATAGAAAACCAGGTATAACCAGTACAACGCAAAGGAGTGTACAGGACAACACTAGAGAACGACAAACTTACCATTAAAACTGTTCCAAACGTAGCGAACATAATCTGCCAATGAAGAATATTAGAATATAAGAAGACGAGCGGACTCCCAGAACTGTGGGCAGGCGTCTGGACTGATCCTTGGTACTACAGGAACGAAAATTATCAGGTAAGAAACTCATTTTCCTTTCCCTGTACGTACCAGGATCAGTCCAGACTGCTGGGATGTACCCGAGCCGCTCGAATCACGCTGTTCCCAAAGGACTGTGCGGACAGACCACGGACATCCAGCCGATAATGCCTGGAAAACGTATGCCATGATTTCCAAGTGGCCGCCCTGCATATCTCTTGACAAGAGACCAATTGATTTTCAGCCCACGAAGTCGCTTGAGAACGCAAAGAATGAGCCTTAAGCCCATCCGGAACAGGTTTACAGCAACCAATATACGTGGACGCAATAGCGCCCTTCAACCAGTGTGCGATTGTAGTCTTGGACGCCTGAAGCCCCTTCTTGGGCCCATTCCATAATACAAAAAGGTGATCCGACCTTCTAAAGTCGTTGGTAACCTCCAAGTAGTGCAAAAGGACCCGACGGACGTCCAAACGCCTCAAGTCTTTACCTTGAGAAGACCGCAGCTCCTCTTCCAAAAAAGAAGGCAACTCAACCGTCTGGTTAACATGAAACGATGAAACCACCTTAGGCAAGAAGGAGACTCCCAACGCGGAAATACGCAAGAACGGTTCTCTGCAAGAAAGAGTCTGTAGCTCCGAAACACGACGGGCCGAGGAGATGGCCACTAGGAAAACCGTCTTGAGAGTCAGATCCTTTAATGAAGCCATCTTGATAGGCTCAAAAGGTGCCGCACACAGGCCACGGAGTACCAAGTTCAAGTTCCAGGAAGGACAAGGAACCCGCACCGGAGGTCGCAAATTCCGAACACCTCGCAAAAAACGCGCAACATCAGGGTGACTCGCAAGAGAAAACCCCTCGACCTTGCCTCTTAAGCAGCCCAACGACGCAACCTGAACTCGAAGCGAATTGTACGCCAACCCCTTCTTCAGGCCATCTTGCAGAAACAAAAGGATGTGACCCACGGACGAATGATGGGGCGCAATACTTAGCGCAGCGCACCATACGTGGAAAATCTTCCAAACCCTAGCATAAGTAACCTGTGCGCCCTAAGAAGAGTCGAAACAACAGCGTCCGAATAACCTCTCTTCCTCAACTGCTTCCGCTCATAAGCCAGGCCGCCAGACAAAAGTGATCTGCCAGATCGAAAAACACCGGACCCTGATGGAGAAGATTGGGAAGGTGACCCAGACGTAGTGGACCGTCGACCGCCAGGTTGACGAGATCCGCAAACCACGGACGGCTCGGCCATTCCGGAGCTACAAGAATCACCATACCTTGGTGATCCTCTATGTGCCGTAACACCTTTCCCACCAGGGGCCACGGAGGAAACACGTAAAGAAGGATTCGACAGGGCCACGGAAGCACCAACGCATCCACGCCTTCCGACCCTTGTTCCCGTCGTCGGCTGAAAAAACACGCCGCTTTCGCATTTAGCCGAGTCGCCATCAGATCCAAGCGCGGAGTCCCCCAACGCTGGGTGATGAGATGCATCGCCTCCGCCGACAGCTCCCATTCTCCTGGATCTAGATGCTGTCGACTGAGGTAATCTGCCTGCACGTTGTCCACGCCAGCTATGTGGGTGGCTGCGATCCGCGACAAGTGTCGTTCCGCCCAGCTCATCAGCAATGCCGCCTCTGTCGCCACCGCCCGACTCTTTGTGCCGCCTTGCCGATTTATGTATGCCACTGTAGTCGCATTGTCCGACAGAATCCGGACCGCTCGGCCGTGCACGATCGGAAGGAGGCGGCGTAAAGCTATACATACCGCTCTGGTCTCCAAGCGATTGATGGACCAAGTTGACTGGAGCGCTGTCCAGGTGCCCTGGACTGCTCGGGACTGACAGACCGCCCCCCAGCCGGAAAGGCTGGCATCAGTCGTCACCACTATCCAAGACGGAGGCTCCAGGTCCACTCCCTGCAGGAGATGACCAGGAGTTAGCCACCAGGAGAGACTGGAGCGGGCCAGGTCCATCAAGGGCAGCTCCAGGCCGTAATCCTTGGATCTGGGATCCCAACGAGAAAGCAGTGCTGTTTGTAACGGCCGCATATGCGCAAAAGCCCACGGCACCATCTCCGTAGTAGACACATATGACCAATGATCTGTAAATAATCCCAAGCCATAGGAATGGGAAGGTCCATCAGGCGCCGCACCTGTGCCATGAGATTGAGCATGCGTTGATGTGGGAGAAAGACCTTGCCCTCTAGGGTATTGAACCGAGCGCCCAAAAATTCCAACTGTTGGGTCGGCTCGAGTCGGCTCTTCGCGTAGTTGACTACTCAACCCAACAACTGGAGTTGACGCACCACCAAGGAAACCGCCCGTTTGCAAGACTCTTGCAACTTCGCCCGGATGAGCCAATCGTCGAGATAGGGATGCACAAGAACTCCTTGACGACGGAGGGAAGCCGCAACCACTACGAGAACCTTGGTGAATACCCGAGGAGCGGTCGCCAGCCCGAATGGAAGGGCACAAAATTGGTAATGACACCCCAACACCATGAACCTCAAGTACCTTTGATGCCGCTCTCGGATACCGATGTGAAGATACGCCTCGGTCAGGTCCAAAGAAGCCAAAAACTCTCCCTTGTGGACGGCCGCAATAACAGACCGTAGCGTCTCCATCCGAAAACGAGGCACTCGTAATGCCTTGTTCACGCCTTTTAGATCCAAGATCAGCCTGAAGGTGCCCTCCTTCTTGGGAACCAGGAAGTATATGGAATACCGACCTGTCTTGACCTCGTCCGGTGGGACCGGGACCACCGCTCCCATGGCTTTCAAGCGGTTGACGGTTTGAACTATAGCTTGCTGTTTCTCCGGAGGACCGCACGGCAATATCATAAAGAGATCCCGGAGGGAACGTACAAAATCCAACTCGTAACCGTGCCGAACGACGTCGAGCACCCATTGATCCGAAGTTATTTTGACCCACTCCTCCCAGAACCGGGACAGCCGACCTCCGATTAAAAGAACGGAGGAATGGGTCTGCGCGCCTTCATTGAGCGGGCTTGCCAGCTGCGAATCCTTGCAAGGCCCCTCCCCGCGGAGGCCGCCTACCACGAAAGGAAGAAGACCAGGACTGGGACCTTGTGGGCTGCTGCTTCTGGGGAAAGGAACCACCTCTACCCGTACGGAAACGCCGTTGACCCCGGAAACGAGCCCTGGTATTCCCGAAGGGCCGAGACTGATGGGGCTTGTCCTCGGGCAATTTGTACACTTTGTTATCTACCAGGTCCTTAATGAGCTGATCTAATTCCTCACCAAATAGCAACTTGCCCTTAAAGGGGAAGGAGCCTAACCTGGCCTTGGAGGTGGCGTCTGCCGACCAACGACGGAGCCACAACAACCTCCTTGCTGAAACTGCCGAGGACATAATTCGCGCTGAAGTGCGCAGCAAGTCATATAAAGCATCCGCCGTGTAAGCGACCGCCGCTTCAACACAATTTGCCTGCTC
Organism: Rhinatrema bivittatum; assembly: GCF_901001135.1. Taxonomy (NCBI): domain Eukaryota; kingdom Metazoa; phylum Chordata; class Amphibia; order Gymnophiona; family Rhinatrematidae; genus Rhinatrema; species Rhinatrema bivittatum. The sequence goes on from NC_042622.1 coordinate 2,453,795, forward strand.
CGCCTCAGCCGGAGGAAGATCCTGCGTGGTCAGGAGCTGTTGGACCCAGCGCAGGTTGGCCCTCTGGACGAGGCTACTGCACGCGGCTGCCCGGACACCCAAGGCCGCCATGTCAAAAATGCGTTTCAATAAGACCTCCAACTTGCGGTCTTGGAGATCCTTCAAGGCTATTCCCCCCGTAACCGGGATAGCCGTATGCTTGACCATGGCTGTGACAGCTGAATCCACCGCGGGTGTCGTAAAAAGATCCAAAGATTCTGCGGGCAAAGGATATAATTTTTCCATGGCCCTGTTCACCCGCAGGGAAGCCTCCGGCAGTTCCCATTCCCTTGAAACAATTTGCAAAACCTTGGGATGTAAAGGGAAAGTCTGAGGGGGGCCCGAAGGCCTGCCATAGCAATATCCCCCGTGGATGTGTCCGCATTGGGAGGGGGAGCTGTCAGCTCCAGCTCTTGCAGGACATGGAGGATGAGGAAACTTAACTCATCCTTCCCAAATAAACGTAGCACCTGGGGGTCGTCCCCCTCTACGGCCCCCTGGTTGTCTGCTGCCTGCAAGTCCGCTGCCCCCGGAGGATCCGGAGCGGCTCCTGAGTCCCCCGAACTCCCGGCCACACACACACCCCCCCCCCCCCCCCCGCGGGCAGGTGACATGTGTCCCTGTGGATCGCAGCCCCGGCGGGGTCTCCTGAATCAAAGCAGCCTTGGGGACCTTCGGGGGAGAGGGACCTTCTGCCTCCCAACCAGACTCTGCCTGTAAAAAAGCTTTGTGCATTAGGAGCACAAACTCAGAGGAAAACGGCACCGACCTTTTTAAATCCTTTTTCTGTGAGCCTGGGGGAAGGGGGGCTCCAAAGTCCTCCAAATCGCACCGTGGGCGCAGGCTCAGGTCGGGAGGGGAAGGAGGAGGGGAGGTTTCCTCCTCCGAAGCCGACTGGTCCGCCTGCCGCGTGGCCAAGATGGCCGCCGCTCTCCTCCCCGAAGGAGGAGGGGCCGAAGAACGGCTGCTCAGAGATGTGCGCTGCCGCGACGCCGGAGGAAGAGAAGAATCGCTGCGGGCAGCGCTCGGCCCCCGGGAGGGTCCCTCGCCCCCGGGAAGACATCGGGAGCAGAGACCCTCCCGGGAGAGTAGCGCCCCCGCCCCCCCACAGGCCTTGCAGGCCGAAGAGTGCGGCATCGCGACGGCAGAGGAGCTGACAGAAAAGTGCGCCAAAAAGAAGGTAAGTAACCCTTACCAGAAAATTGCGCCGGGTGACACAGCCACCCCCTCTGGGGTCCTTAGAGGCACTGGCAGGCTGGGGCTAACCGAACAAAGAGCTCACTGCCTGTCCCCAACAGGGCTTAAGTGGCTCCAGACTCTTTTTTTTTTTTTTTTTTTTTTAATTTGCTCTCCTTCTTATACCCCCTTCAGGGCTGGAGCCCTGGAAAATGGGGGAGGGTGACCGGCCCACCGGTGAACTCTCCCCCAGCCTCATGGACACGCTATACAGCAAAATTGCTTACCTTGTAATAGGTGTTATCCCAGGACAGCAGGATGTAGTCCTCACATATGGGTGACGTCATTCACGGAGCCCTTAGGCGGGAAAAACTTCTGGCAAGTTTCTAGAAGCTTTTGATTTGGCTGCCTGAGGCTACTGAGCATGCCCGGCATGCCATGATATTCCCTGCCACAGGGGTCTCACTCCAGTCTTGTATGTAGCAAGAAGCGTTAGCCAATAAGAAACTAAAGTCTGATGCCCAACTCCGCGGGGTGGCGGGTGGGTTCCGTGAGGACTACATCCTGCTGTCCTGGGATAACACCTATTACAAGGTAAGCAATTTTGCTTTATCCCAGGACAAGCAGGATGCTAGTCCTCACATATGGGTGATTAGCAAGCTAGAGGCTGAGTCATTGTCCATGCAGGTAACCGGAATGCCGTGTTTAAGAAATGAGTCAGCCGAAGAATACAGCAGGATGGATGTAGAAGGAGTTGGGATTAAACAGGAAACAAGTTCTTTAAGACAGATTGTCCATAGGCTGAATCCTGTCTTCCTTCCTTGTCCAAACAGTAATGAGCTGCAAAGGTGTGAAGAGAACTCCATGTTGCTGCTTTACAAATGTCAATAATTGGCACTGAACGAAAATGTGCTACTGAAGTTGACATGGCTCTTACTGAATGTGCCTTTACTCGCCCTTGGAGAGGAAGGCCTGCTTTTTCATAGCAGAATTGTATACAATCTGCTAACCAATTGGATAGAGTATGTTTTCCCACTGCTTTACCTGGCTTATTTGGATCATAAGAGACAAAAAGCTGATTGGATTTTCTAAGGGATGTAGTGCGATTCAAATAAAAAGACAATGCACGTTTACAGTCCAAAGTGTGTAAAGCTCTTTCCCCTTGGTGAGAGTGAGGTCTAGGAAAGAATGTGGGTAAAACTATTGTTTGATTCAAGTGGAATTCCGTAACTACCTTAGGGAGGAATTTTGGGTGTGTTCGGAGAACCACTCTGTCATGGAGAAACTTTGTATAAGGTTCGTATGTGACAAGTGCTTGTAACTCACTAACCCTCCTAGCTGATGTGATGGCTATGAGGAAAATAGTTTTCCATGTGAGATATTTAAGGTCACAGGAATCTATAGGTTCGAAAGGAGAATGCATTAACCTTGTTAAAACCAGATTCAGGTCCCATTGTGTAGCAGGAGGCCGAATCGGTGGCTTAAGGTGATTGAGACCTCTCATGAATCTAGTGACGAGAGGTTGTGTGGATATAGGTGCATCCCCTATCTTGGTGTGGTAAGCGGAGATTGCGCTGAGATGCACTCTGATTGATGATGTCTGCAGACCTGAGTCTGAAAGATGGTACAAATAATCTAATAGAGAAGTAGTGGGGCAAGTGAAAGGATCTATGTGCTTTTGCTTGCACCAAGAAGTAAACCGCTTCCACTTGTAAGAATAATTTCTTCGTGTGGAGGGTTTACGGGAGGCTATAAGTACTTGAGAAACATCAGTTGAAAGATCAAGGGATTGTAGGATTAGGCTTTCAACATCCATGCTGTCAGGGACAGAGATTGGAGGTTGGGATGGCGCAACCGACCCTGATGCTGAGTAATGAGATCGGGAGGTACTCCCAGGCGAACTGGATCCCTGACTGACAGGTCTAGCAGTGTGGGAAACCATACTTGTCGAGGCCAATACGGGGCTATGAGTATCATTGTCCCTTTGTCCTGTTGCAGTTTCACCAGCGTCTTGGTGATAAGCGGTATTGGAGGGTACGCATAGAGTAGGCCTGAGTTCCAAGGGCGAGCAAAGGCGTCCTTGGCTGGGTGGTTCTTCTGGTTGTGTAGAGAACAGAAGTTGCGCACCTTGTAATTCAGATGCGACGCAAAGAGATCTATTGACGGTTGTCCCCACTGTCGGAAGATCTTGGTCGCAACTGAGGGATTCAAAGACCACTCGTGTGGCTGAAATTGGCGACTGAGTCGGTCTGCTAGGACGTTGTGAATCCCTGCAAGATAAGTCGCCTGTAGGAAAATTGAGTGGTCTAAGGCCCAGTCCCAAATTTGTGCTGCTTCCTGACATAGGAGATACGAACCCGTACCTCCCTGTTTGTTGATGTACCACATGGCTACTGTATTGTCCTTCTGGATTAGCACAGTCTTGTGTGAAAGGTAGTCCTTGAACGCATGCAGCGCATAACGTATAGCTCGAAGTTCTAGAAAATTGATTTGATATGTGGCTTCGAGTTTTGTCCAAGTCCCTTGAGTTTGAAGAGTGTGCAGGTGAGCCCCCCATCCCAATGTGGATGCATCTGTAGTTAATGTTATGCAAGGGATCGGTTTTTGGAAAGGTAGGCCTTTGCATAAATTGTTCTTGATTGTCCACCATTGTAGCGAGGCTCGAAGCTGGTGGGTTACCTTGATTTGACAGTACAGTGGTTGAATGGCTTGGATCCATTGTGATCGTAGAGTCCATTGGGTGAGTCTCATGGCAAGTCGTGCCATGGGTGTGACGTGGACCGTAGAAGCCATGTGTCCCAATAGGATTAGGAACTGATGAGCTGTCACGTACGGTTGCCTTGATACCTCGTATGCCAGTTGGGACAGCGTATGAGCACGGTCTTTTGGAAGAAACGCATGTGCTATGTTGGTGTTTAATTCTGCACCTATATATTGGAGCACATGAGATGGTTGCAGCTGGGACTTTTGATAATTGATGATGAATCCCAGCTTGTGTAGTAACTGTATTGTGGAATGAAGAGAAGTTACTGCTCCTTGTTGCGATTGGCTTTTTATGAGCCAATCGTCGAGGTAAGGGAACACATGAATTCCCTGTTTGTGTAAGTGTCCCGCCACCACCGCTAGGCATTTTGTGAATACTCTCGGGGCGGAGGTTAGGCCGAACGGCAAGACTTTGTATTGGAAATGGTGATTTTTCACCTTGAATCTGAGGTATTTGCGATGAGGTGGGAAGATTGGAACATGAGTGTATGCGTCCTGAAGATCCAGAGAACAAAGCCAATCTCCCTGTTGTATGAGTGGAAGCATGGTTCCTAATGATAACATCCTGAATTTCTCTTTTCTGAGAAATTTGTTGAGATTTCTGAGATCTAGGATGGGACGTAGGCCTCCGGTTTTCTTTGGAATGAGGAAATACCGGGAATAGAATCCTCTTCCCTTCTGAGTGCATGGTACGGGTTCTATCGCATTTGCCTTCAGAAGGGCAGATAATTCTACTTGTAATTGAGGATCGTTGTCCAGATAGGAGTGTTTTGGTGGTAACTCCTGAGGTGGGGATGTGAAGTCTAGTTGGTAACCTTGACGAACTATTGATAAGACCCACTGATCTGTTGTAATGTTTTCCCATTGTGAGTAAAATTGGGAAATTCTTCCCCCAACCGGTAACTGTGGATGAGGGTTGGGTAGTTGGCAGTGTTCTCTGGGACGGCTTTCAAAAACCAGAGGTTGAAGTTGTCTGAGGCGGTGGCTGAGGTCGTGCGGCCCTTTGCTGTCGCTGTTGAGGACGCTGTTGGGGTCTCGCAGGTCTTGGCCTAGAGTTCTGCGGATAATATCTCCTTGGTCTATAGTATGGACGCTTTGTGTCCCTACGGGGCGGTCTTCGTGGAGGATGGACTGATGTGTCATGTGACAAAGTGGAGAGCTGTTTCAAAGTCTCAGAGTGATCTCTAAGTTGTGCAACAGCGTCTTGCACCTTTGTGCCGAACAAATTGTCACCCTGACAGGGCAAATCCACCAACTTGTCTTGAACTTCTGGGCGCAAGTCCGAAGCCTTTAGCCAGGCCCATCTTCTTGCAGATATTCCAGATGCTGCAGTCCTAGCAGAGGTTTCAAAGGCGTCGTATGCTGCACGAACCTCATGCTTTCCAGCATCAAAGCCCTTTTGGATAATCTGTTGAGCTGCCTCTTGTTGTGTTTGAGGCAGTGAGGGTAAGAATTCTTCCATCTGTTTCCATAAATTCCTTTGGTGCTGCGTCATGTACAATTGGTAAGCAGCAATTTTGGAATTTAGCATAGCCCCTTGGTAAATCTTCCTGCCAATAAGGTCTAAAAACCTGTTATCCTTTCCAGGAGGAATAGAGGCATGGGTTTTAGATCTTCGTGACTTCTTCTGCGCAGATTCCACCACTAGGGAGTTGTGAGGAAGCTGGGTCTTGTCGAATCCTGGTGCAGCTTGGACTAAGTAAGTAGAGTCCACTCTTCTGTTGACTCCTGGTGTTGTGCAAGGGTGTTCCCAGATTCTTTGCTGGAGTTGCAGCAACACCTCATGCACTGGGATAGCCAAATTGTGTTTTGGGGGATCTATGAACTGTAGAATTTCCAGAGTTTGCTGTCTTTCGTCCTTTTCTGCTTGTAGTTGAAAGGGAATAGATTCTGACATTTCTTGGATAAATGCAGAGAAGGATAAATCCTCAGGAGGAGATTGTTTCTTTGCCTGAGGGGGAGTATGATCCGAAAGGAAATCCTCCGAAGAATGTTCAGATTGTGTATCTGACCAGGTATCCGATATTGTCTGGTATGTATGAGAGGTTTGTACCCTAGATGGGGACATCCCTGATGTGCCCTGTAAGGGATCTTGAGGGTCAGGTGAAGTGTCACTTACTTCCCTTTCTCTTTCTGTGTCTGCTTCTTCCTCAGGCCCCACTGGCAAAGATGCCAAGAGATCTTGGTATCTCTTCGTGAGGATTTCATGTAATTTCTTTTCCGAAGAGATGTCAGTGACAGATCTGGAAGTGTGTTTGGACTTCCCTGGTGCCTTTTTTGAAGAAGGAGTTAAACTATGTACAGGAGCTTCCGTTGAAGCTATTGTATAGTGAGGTGTTACCGTGGAAGTTGCTGGTATGGACACAGGAAGTAATGAAGGAATTGGCCTAGGAATCCATGATGATACGGAGGCCATCGATGCCATAGACGGCTGCGGCTGAATCGATGATGGGGCTATCGAAAAAGTAGCCCGTGACATCTCTGAGCAGCCTGAGAATTTTTCTTGTACCGATGGTAGGGATATCGGCATCGTCATCGAGGTCAATGGAAGTATGGCCATGGAAATGGATGTTGGCATCGACATCGGCATCGTCATCGTTCCCGATGGCGTCATCGAATCTGTAGTCGGTATCGACTGGTCCTTCGGCATCGGCCCGATGGCCGGCATCGACGGCAAGGTCGGCATCGACCCGGAGGTCGGCATCGACTCAGAGGTCGGCATCGGCGATGACGCCGGCATATTCTCTTTGAAAGCATCCGTGACAATCTGCTTGATTAAAGCTGTTAGGTCGGATACTGATGTCGATGGCAGCGGTTCTGTCACGATGGTCGATGACTTTTTTCGTTTTTTAGGCACTGGTTCCTCTGGCGGTGGAAGTGGAGGAACTGTATGATGTGTACGGTGCTTATGTGGCGGACGAATTTCAGATGCCGATTTTGCGGACGAGGTAGATGGGGTTGGCGAAGAGGCGTCCCCCGATCCCTCGATGTGGCGTTTGGTTATTAGTAACTTTTTTGTAACGCCGGCCGGCGAAGATTTAGAGGAAGTTATCGGTGATGGCGGTGTTTGAATTTTAAAAAGTTGGGCCATCTTTTCGTGTCTCAACTTCCTACCTTTCGCCGTCATCTCTTGGCACTGGGTACAGGCAGCGATGTCATGGTCCTTTCCCAGGCAGCGAACGCACTCGATGTGCGGGTCTGTTATTGACATAGTCCGGTTGCAGGCCGGACATTTTTTGAACCCTGTAGTTCTGTCAGTCGACATCCGTCGATCGTACGATAATTTTTTTAAGGAAAAAATTTTATAATGTTTGTCACCAGCCGGTGACAAACCGAATGAGACCCGGTAAGGCGAAAAATTTTGAAATATTTTGTAAGTGTGAGGAAATCACAGGCTCCTAATGAAAAACGCGATGCAGTCAGCAGCGCGGAAAAAATAAGACTGGAGTGAGACCCCTGTGGCAGGGAATATCATGGCATGCCGGGCATGCTCAGTAGCCTCAGGCAGCCAAATCAAAAGCTTCTAGAAACTTGCCAGAAGTTTTTCCCGCCTAAGGGCTCCGTGAATGACGTCACCCATATGTGAGGACTAGCATCCTGCTTGTCCTGGGATAACGGGGAACTTAAGAGGGCAGTGCCCTCTGTGCCTGCCTCGCTCTAAGCTCCTGTGCTACAAAAGATAGTAAGAGAAAAAGACAGTCTGAAAAAGAATAACACAAAAAGAGAAGGGAAGAGACTACTTGATCTTGTCCCCAAAGTACTATTATTATGGTTTTTTGTTTTGTTTTTTTTCCCAGTACCGACAAACTGACCAGGCCAGGACTGCAGGTTATGCCTCTCAATCTGCTGGAGTCAGAGGAAATACTGGGGGATCATAGGTGGCACACCAGTATATCTAGGGGGTGCTTTCAGTTTTCTCTCTGACTCCATCTGCTGGAGAGGAGGCATAACCCAGCAGTCTGGACTGATCCTGGTACGTACAGGGAATCTGAAGATACCTGAAAATGCTTTTCCACTCATTTCCAGAATTTACTATGTACCACCGTTTAAGGTTTCTAAAGGTCTGAGTGATGTGTTAATCTCGCCTATTGCAAAATCACCATTAAATGTTACTGCTCTTTTGGAAACGTCCCAAAAGGACTTGGTTACCCCTGCAATCCTAGTTGTTTCTTTCCTGATGGAATCTGATAAAGATTGGATTTTTAAAATGGTTTTTCGTCACAGGATGGATCTTTTTCTGAACATGAATGTGCAAGTTTTTCCTGATATTTCTAAGCAATCCCAAAAAAGGAGGAAGCAATTCTTGCTCCTTAAGCCCAAGATTTTGGAGTTAGGAGCATATTTTATTTGAAAATTTCTTTGCAAATGTGTCATAAAATATTTGAATGCCTCCTATGTATTCTTTCACCCATTTCAATTGTCTGCCTTCCTGTCTAATAAGATAACCCCTGTACCTGGTTCGACGCCGTTGACCAATTAATCGACATTGACAGACGGAGACAACTTCAATGATTTTGAAGGGGAAGGAATCAGTTGCAGTTGGAACAAATGTTCCATTTTTTCCTGCCTAGCCTTTCGCCGTCATCCCAGCGCATTTAGGACAAGCATTCACGTCGTGCTTTTCACCGAGACAGAGGACTCATTCAAGATGTGGGTCGGTGATCGACATGGTTCTGTTACATATAGGGCATTTTTTGAAGCCCATAGCCATTGTTTGTTATCGACGGCCGTCAAAAGAGAATGGGAACTCGTGAGAAACATTTTTTTCCAAAGATGCGAAATGGAGACAGAGGTACTCACCAGCCGGTGAAAGGAAACCCCGAGAGACTTCTATGAGAAAGAATATTGAAAAAACTATGACTTTTCAGTCAGAGAATGTTGTGAGAAACTCGCAACGGCTCCTGTCCCACGATGCCTGTAGCAGCGCGGAAAAACGAAGACTGAAGAGAGACCCCTGTGGCAGAGAATATCATGGCATGCTGGGCATGCTCAGTGGGCCCACAGTGCCAGTCAAAAGTTTCTAGAAACTTTGACAGAAAGTTTTCCCGCGCTAGGGCTCCATCGGTGACGTCACCCATATGTGAGGACTACATCCTGCTGTCCTGGGATAAAATTAATTACTCCTGCAACTTTAGTAGTATCTTTCCTCTTGGAGGCAGATAAACAATGGGTACTTAGAATGTATTTTAGATACAGATCAGCTACCTTTTTGAATTTAAGAGTTAGTGTCTTCCTGGATTTATCCAGGACAACTCAGAAAAGGAGACAATAATTCCTATTATTAAAACCAAGAGTAATTGAAATAGGAGATTCTTACCTTCTTATATTCCTTTGCAAGTGCGTTATAAGATATCAAGGTCTCACGCATATCTTTTTTGTACCTAACCAGTTTTCTTTCTTTTTGTCAAATAAAATAATACCACTGACTAGTTCCTCACCAAATTTGACAGAATGATCGTTCCACTAAATTCTGGTACTAAGCCCGAATGATGTAAAAGAGCTCTCCATAATGTAGGTAATATCTTGCTATTTATAATTGTAACGTTTTTCCTTCAGTTGAGGTATCAGGTCCCTTTAGAGGACTTACAAGAGAGAGAAATGAATATAATTATTTCCTTATTGTTTTTACTTTAAAGAGTGTTGAAAAGATTGTTTGGTAAAATGGAAAGTGTATATTGGTTTTGAAAAGAATATTTAAATTCCATCAAAGATCTCTCTGTATTTCAGTTCAAGATGTTAAATGCTTGAATTATAATTGTGAAAATTAATAAAATATAAATTAAAAAAAAAAAGAAAAATGATCATACAGTACATCTATTTTACTACCATTTACACCTAGGACCAGATAAATGACCATTACTTGGCCAAGATCCAAGAAAGCTAACTGCAATAGCAGACTATCTGCCATATCAGAATAAGGGAGGTATAGGCCAGGGTAAAGAAGGGTGATGAAGTTTGAAGGGTTTTATTTATTTATTTATTTATTTATTTAAATTTTAGCTATTAAGTTTTTCATTTTGTTTTATATGTTTTTAAATTTAATGTGACATTATTTTGTATTTGATTTAATTATGTAAATCATTAGTGAGATATGTGTTTTATGGGTTATGGATTTTTCTGAATTTTGCTACTGCAAATTCTAATATTGTTAACCGCCTTGATATTAACTTGAAAGTCGGTATACAAAGTCAAATAAATAAATAAATAAATAAATATCAAGCTTCTCAATAACTACCTGTGAGAGAGACTGCTATATCCTCCCTAACAATAATAGCAATTCTGCCCCCTTTCTCCCACCCAAACACAAGAAAAAGCTATTTGATGCATAGGATCACTTACCGCTCCTTCTGCTTCTGGAAACTGTATGGTCCCCTGTGGTTTAGTGTCTACAGAAAAGAAGCAGAAAGACACTGAACTATTGCAATGGTTTGAAGAATTGTACAGAAAAAGACAGGACCAAAGGATCTATTCCTGATTCTATGTGTAATGCATACAAGGAGGGGAAACCAAGGGAATCAGGATCCTCCTTTAGGTTAATTGTCCTGCTTAATACAGATTTACAAATATGGCAAAAGTTAGAGTTAGGCAGAAGAAAATCCTACCTCACCTCATTCAGAGACCAAATAGTATTCATACCTGGGAGACACTCATCTGAAAATCTGCTTAGGTCGTAATGGGTTATTAACATCTCTGGTGAGGGTGGTGGGGGGGAAGGAGGCAAAAGTCGATTGCCCTCATATCTTTGGATGCAAAAGAGACCTTTATCAAATAAGTTATGGCAATGTATACACGACCAGTGTCAGTGGAGAACACTCCCATCTTTCAGCCTGAGAAGGGGACTGGACAGGACTATGCTCTCTCTACCCTCCTTTTTCCTTTAGTACCTGGAGACAGGTAAATGTGTTTCCTATTCATAAAAGTGAAAGTAAGGAGGAGGCTGGGAACTACAGGCCAGCCAGTCTGACCTCTGTGGTGAGGAAATGAATGGAAATCACTGCTACAGCAGAGGAGAGTGCGGCTTCTGGAATCCAATGGATTGCAAGGTCCGAGGCAGCAGGATTTTACCAGCAGTAGATCCTGTCAGAAGAATCTGATCAATTTCTTTGATTGGGTGACCAGAGATTTGGATCAGGGGAGAGTACTAAATGTAGTTTATTTAGATTTCAGTAAGGTCTTTGATATGGTTCCACATAGGTGACTTAAAACTAAATTGAACACCCTTGGTATAGGCCCTAGAGTGACTGAGTTAGAAACTGGGTGAGTGGGAGGTGACAAAGGGAAATGCTAAATGGAGTTTGCACCAGGACAGGGGCATTATTAGTGATGTGTCTCAGGAATTGGTGCTTGGACTAGTTCTTTTCAACATTTTTGTAAGTTTCATTGCGGAAGGATTATCAGGAAAGATTTGTCTTTTTGCAGATGATACCAAAGTCTGCAACAGGGTAGATAGCCAGGAAAGCATGGAAAATATGTGGATGAATCTAATGAGGCTCAAGAATTGGTCTAGAATCTAGCAGCTAACATTTAATGCTAAAAAATGCAGAGTTATGCATTTTGGATGCTAAAATCAAGTATGAAAAGAGGATGAATATACCAAAACTTGCCATTTAGATGGATAAAGGAAAATTGGTTCTTCCTTGCTAAAGCAGAGTTGCTTACCTGTAACAGGTGTTTTCTGAGGACAGCAAGATATCAGTCCTCACACACTGGTGATATATTCAGATGGAGCTCAACATGGAAAACCTTTGTCAAAGTTTATAGAACTTTGACTGAGCCTCACTGAACATGCTCAGCATGCATTATACCATGCGGGGGTCCCCTTCAGTTTTATAATATAGAATTCAAGAATAAAATAAAAATGGAAATGAATCCCATGTAGTGGACACTATACTCCGCAGGGTGATGGATGGATTTCATGAAGATTGACATCCTGCTGTCTTCAAAGAACACCTGTTACAGGTAAGCAACTCTGCTTTCTCAGACGATAAGCAGGATGGCAGTCCTCACACAAGGGTGAATACCTAGCTACAGACTGCCCCCAACATAAAAGGGGGCCAACAAAAATCAAAGTAAGTGTCAATGGGCACAACAACTAGTTTTGTTGGTAATGGTGGGGAGGTTAGCCTAAACACAAACGGGTCCTAGGTGGGAACAGAGTTGAGTTCTATACCTCAAACAAGTTCCAAAGGACAGACTGGCCAAACCTGCTGTTGTATGGGCCATCCTTATCCAAAAATAGTGCAATGTGAACATGTGGAGAGAACTCCATGTCACAGCTCTGCAGATCTCCTCCATGAGAACTGCTCACAAGTGTGCCACCGATGCTGCCATGGCTCGAACATCGTGAGCCTTCACATGGTCCCCAAGATGCAATCCCATCAAAATCCCATGCCTGGAGTTGACTGAAGTGCTGGCTGGGGCTTCGGGGCTCTTTGTTGCCTGGAGTGGCCACAGGAGCCCTGATGAAACCGATAGGACAGAGGTGACAAAGAATAGTACTTCCTTGGGCAAAAAAAGGACTTCCTCGGCTCAGTCCTCGACAACCTCCTGTACGAGGAGGATAGGTCCGGAGTGCTGGTGAAGAACTGCTGAAGGGTCGCATGGTGGTATCGAATTTGGGCTACCACATCCTTGACTTTATCTCCAAAGAGTTTACCTCCAGTACCCAGCACCTCTAATTTGAGATCCAAGACCCGCAGCCATGCAAGTCTGCAGGCACCAATTCCCACTGCAGAGACCCTTGAGGCCATTTCGAAAACATCGTAGGTCAAGCGGACCTTGTTTTTTCCACACTCCAGGCTTTATGCACCAGCGACAGGAGTGTGTCTTGCTGCTGGCTGAGGCAGCTGCTCAGCAACATCCTGCACCTGCCTCCCAATGTCCTGCATATTGGCTCTGTGATCCTTCCTCAGGGGCAACAAAAATAAGTCCGAGAATGCTTGGCCTTCTTGAAAGCGGATTTGGCTACCACCAATTGGCGGGGCAGCTGATGCCTGTGGAATCCGAGAGCTTTCTGGATGAGAGAGATCACGTCTGTCTTCCTGTTCATGGGAGGCAGCATGAGGGGGTGTTCACACATCCTCAACATAAGGATTTCGTCGACTGGGATAGCCATGATCTCCTTGGGAGGATATCAAGCATTTTGTACCTGGTATCCTCTTCAGTCATTAACTGAAAGGGGATAGCTTCCGCCATCAACCAGATAAACTGTGCTTAGGGGAGGTCCTCTGAAGGGGACTTCCTTCGCTCCTCTGAAGGAGATGGATCTGAGGGGAGACCATCAGAGATCACAGATGAAGGACATTCCATGTCAAGTGGACCAATTTAGAAAATCATTCACACTCGACCTCCTTCAAATTGAATAAACTTTTGTGTGAATGTTCGCTAGGGTCTCAAACAAAACTATGTAACATTCTTCAGCTGGATCTCTATTGGTTCAAGAGCTAAAGGCTCCTCTGAAGGAGATCCCTCTTTACAGTTACACACAATTATTGCAGACCTTGTACAGCAGGGTTTAGACCGACACTTTTTGACTCAAAAAGAGGCAGATTTTCTCTGTGAAAAATATCCTGTCACCCCTGTATTCTACACTTTGCCAAAAATTCACAAGTCCATCACATCCCCTCTGGGCCACCCAATTGTTTCAGGCATTGGTTCCCTCCTTGAACCTCTTTCTAAATTTGTTGATTATTTTTTACGTCTCTTTGTTCCTCTCTGCCCCTCTTATATCCATGACTCTAGCCATTTCATTTCTATACTCAAAGATTTATCTGTTCCCTCTGAACCATTTTTATTTGTCACCTTGGACAATGTTTCTTTATATTCCAACATCCCACAGGAAGACGCCATCTCAGTTGTGGAATCAACATTATCAGCTCGAGGTCCAAGCGAACAGATTCCCACCTCATTCTTAGTCACTCTTACCTGCATTGCGTTGAAAAATAATTTTTTAAATTTTCTTGGAAGTGTTTTTCAACAGATTAAGGGTACCGCGATGGGGGCCACCATGGCTCCGTCCATAGCATGTCTATATATTGCACAATTCAAATCTGAATTCATTTACACCTCTCCCTTTAAAATCTTTTTCCGATCTGGTTAAGGTACATAGACGATATCTTTTTAATTTGGACTGGCACTGATATCCAGTTTTTCTTGTTTCTTGATTGGCTGAACACCTGTAATCAACACCTTCAATTCGAGTTCTGCTTACACCACACTCACATCTCTTTTTTAGACGTCGTTGTCAGCATTCAGGACAGTTCCTTCGTTATTACACTGTTTCGTAAAACTACTGATCGCAACACCCTAGCTGCTGCTGCTCGCGAGTTTCCGGGGTGGGGGAGAGAGCCTCCCCCACCCCGGAAACTCGCGAGCAGCAGCAGCCTCCTCCCAACGCTCACCTCTTCATTTTCAGCCCTCGCGGAGGCGGAGTCCCATCGGCCGCGGTTGAACCTCTTCATTTTCCTCAGAGCCGCGCTGCAGTCTTCTTTTGTTCGGGCCGATGCCGAGCGCACTAGCGTGGCCTCTTCTTGCCGCGCAGGCACCCGATACTCTTCACTTCCTCTTCCGGGCCGGGAGGGGGGGCGAAGAGAGCACGCCGGTGCCGCTGACTCCAGCTGTCCTGCCGCGTTCCGCCCGGGCTGACAGCATTTTAAGCCCGGGCGGAGGAGGACCGGGGAGCAGCTGGGTCAGTGGGAAAGTGTGGCGACTGTCTGCGAGCCAGATGCAGCCCTCAAAAGAGCCATATCTGGCTCGCGAGCCATGGGTTCCCGACCCCTGACTTAGACAATGACAATATCCTTTACCCGTCCCAGCACGGTTTCCGTAAGCACTATAGTACTGAATCACTCCTACTCGCTCTAACAGATAATATACTAAGAGGGTTTGATAATGGAAAACAATATATTCTGATATTACTAGATTTATCAGCAGCCTTTGACACAGTGAATCACATATTACTAATCAAAAGGCTTGAAGAAATAGGGTTACAAGACAAAACAATCAAATGGTTCAGATCATATCTAAATAACAGAACTTATCAAGTTCAAATTAAAAACACGCTATCCGACAAGATTACTCTGAAAACAGGAGTCCCACAAGGGTCAGCACTATCCGCCACACTGTTTAACATATATCTTCTGCCCCTATGCCATCTCCTCGCTGGACTTGGAATCATACATTACATCTACGCTGATGACATCCAGTTAATTCTACCAATTGATGAAACTATTGAAAAAACAATAGGCCTAGCCATGATGTATCTGGACATAATAAAACAACTGCTAAACCAAATGGAACTAATAATTAACATTGATAAAACCGAATTTATACACTTAGAAAGGAAAAGCATGAATATTACACAAACCCCAATATTTCTCAAGAACAACCAACAAATTGACTTAGCAAAGAAAGTTCGCAATCTCGGAGTAATAATTGACAATGAACTAAACCTCAAACAAAACATATCATTTAAGGTTAAGGAAGGATATGCTAAACTCATGATACTAAGAAAACTGAAACCATTACTATCCCTACCAAACTTCCGTACTGTACTGCAATCTCTGATTTTCGCCAGCACAGACTATTGTAATGCCCTGTTACTAGGCCTACCCAACACTACAGTAAGACCCCTACAGATTTTACAAAATGCTGCAGCTAGAATTCTCACTGGAAAAAACAAAAGAGATCACATAACAGGTACACTCGCCACCCTACATTGGCTTCCCATAGAACAAAGAATACAGTTCAAAGCCCTGTGCTTAATACACAAACTTATCCACGACGATAAAGCAGAATGGCTGAACACAGCACTTAGAGTACATGTCCCATGCAGAAATTTAAGGTCAGCAAACAGAGCACTCCTTCCCATTCCTTCTGTGAAAACCGCAAGACTTACCCAAGTGAGGGAGCGAGTTTTGTCCCTAGCCGGTCCCATATTATGGAACTCCAATCCCCTTGATCTCAGACTCCAGAGCAATCATAAACTTTTCAAAACACAGCTCAAAACCTGGCTTTACATACAAGCCTTCAAGAAAGAAAAATGATGCAGGAAACTAAGCAAAGATATGTGGCATAAAGCACCGAATGCCTAATTTAATGCTCCTTACTGAATTAGTTCAACCTTTTTAACTGCAGGCAACCTTAAGGACGCATTGCCATGAAACACTTAATCCCACAAATAATTGCCTGTTACCGAATACTAATGGCACCACCTATGTAATATACGACCCATTTTTATATAAGTGCCTTTCTGTAAACCGTTATGATGGTGATTAACTTAATGACGGTATATAAAAACTCTTAAATAAATAAGTAAAATATTCCAGGTGATCTGCCTTTTTTGATGTCATGGCTGTGTCCATGGCCCCATAAATCCTTTCTTCATGTGTACTTTTTCTGCGCTGCACACTATCCTTAAGGTACCTTTCACCAACTTTTAGTTTTTTGATTCTTGGCCAGCCCCCACCTTTGTCACTTACCCAGTTTGTTATTTTTCTGTTTCAGAAACATTCAGGCATCCTGTCCGTTCAATACAAGTGAGTGTTTGACACCCTGTCCTGTATTCACATTAAGTTTCATTAGGTTACTCCCTACACGAATAATTTTTCCCTGCAGTCAAGGTTTTGTTTGCTTTACCTGTGCAAATTTTGCTTATTCTATTTATTATAATTTCATAATTTTCTTTAACCGTTCTAACTGCTTTGTGGTTTTATTTACTTGTAGTGCATTTATTTGTTGTGTGTTCGATTTGCCTCGTCTTTAAATTTATGTTGTATTTCATATCGTTTTACACATCTTGTCCTGGCTTCCCTCCCTCTCTCAGTTGAAGATATATCTGAACTCTTGTGTGCGCCTACCTGTACAATAACTGTATAATGCTTTTGTTTTTCTAGAATTGTGAATGTTCTGGTCCTAACGCAGCCCAATGCGAAACACGGCCTTGTCAGGGTCCTTTGTCTACATAATACTGTATACCGGAAATTTTCATACTGTGCACAATTAGGGGTAGATTTTCTAAATCTACGCGCGCGCATACTTTTGTTCGCACACCAGGCACGAACAAAAGTACGCCGGATTTTATTATAAAATCCGGGGTCGGCGCGCGCAAGGGGGTGCACATTTGTGCAACTTGCGCGTGCCGAGCCCTGCGCGCGCTGCCCGTTCCCTCCGAGGCCGCTCCGAAATCAGAGCGGCCTCGGAGGGAACTTTCCTTCTACCCCCGCACCTTCCCCTCCCTAACCCACCCCCCCCTGCCCTATCTAACCCTTCCCCCTACCTTTGTTGGCAAAATTACACCGGCTGGAGGCAGGTGTAACTCTGTGCACGCCAGCGGGCTGCTGGCGCGCCATCACCCAACCCGGGGGCTGGTCCAGAGGCCTCGACCATGCCCCCGGGCTGGCGCCATGCCCCACCACGCCCCGAAAATGGCGCCGCCCACCCGGCACGTCCCCGACACGCCCCTCTTGCGAAGCCCTGGGACTTACGCAAGCCGCCGAGCCTATGCAAAATAGGCTTGGCGCGCGCAGGGGGGTTTTAAAAGGGTTACACACATAACTTATGCACGTAACCCTTTTAAAATCTGGCCGTTAATGTGTGCATATATAAAAATAAAAAACTTGTTTTGTTAACTGTTATTGCTCAGTTTTACTTTTTGCCACACATTACTTTGTTGCTATTTACCTATATGTGTGCGCTGTTCACTCAGCTCTCTCCTTGGAAGTTTTTACAGTTTTCATAAATATGCAATATATTATTATCATCATTGCAAAGAGCACTCAGTGCAAGGCAAGATGCAGCAGTGCCCAGAAAGGGAACACTGAAGGGGTGAGTGATGAATTAAAATAATAATCATCAAAGTTTTCTTAAAAGAGAGACAATGGCAGCAGTGGGATTTATTTATTTAGTATTTTTATATACCAACAGTCATTGGGAACATCCCATTGGTTTACATTTGAACATAATATCGCAACAATATCGCCCCCAAAGAGACTGGAACCTTAATCCAGTGCCTTAGACCGCTCGGCCATGCTACCCAGAAGTCTATGGTCGGCGAGTAATCAAATGCCCTGCCTGATACTTTGGAGGAGACAGACATGACAAATTCATTCGAAAAACCATAAGATAAGTATAAAGAATCCCTGGAGATGCAAGTATGTGAATTCACCAATCCTCAACAGCACTGCATTGAATAACCGCAGTGACATGTCTGCTTTCAGATTTCCAGGAAGCCACTAACAGAACTTGCACAGAGCTGCAGTTAACAACCTAAGAAGCACTGGTTAAAATCCACACTTCACTGTGAATGGGGATGCCAAATCATTTCTCTCCACAGCATCACTTACCAAGTAGGTAATAAGACAGGCTTTGCGTTTGGACGACCTTTGGATTTCAAAGCAGTAAACTTGAAATGCAAGGCCAGAAATGGTGAATCAGCAGAGGTGGTGGAAGTCATCAATGTGGAACAATTTGGGCATGATTGGGACAGATGTGGGAGGCAGAGGTGTGAAAAGGCTTGAGAGGACAGATGACAGACACTTGGGAAGGAGGGAGTGAGTGGTGGCTCGGATACTGGCTCTGAAAAGCAGAGTGGAGGAATCTCTACTCGGTTATATTTATTTATTTATTTTTAGTTTTTATATACCGATCTTCTTGCATTAGATACAAATCAAACCGGTTTACAAAGAACGTAAACTTGCCTGTAGGCTATACGTAGAACATTTAAGAAAAACTTGCCTGTAGGCTATACATGAACGTAAACTTGCCTGTAGGCTATACATGAACATTTAAGAAAAACTCTGGGAAACATAGTTAGAAAGTTAATTAACCTGGAAAATTTGAATTATATAGAAATAAAAGTCACAATAAGCGATTGATTCAATTAAATTGGGCTTGGATTCAATTAGGTTGAAGAAAATGAGATGAAGTGTAGAGTGCTAGGAAAAGGGGAAGAATAGGCAGAATAAGACCAAAGGGTAACTGGAGGTCTCTTCAAGGGAAATGAGTTAGAGAAAATGAAAAGTGAAATATGAGAGCAAAAATAAACAAACCAAGCCAAACTTGTGATGAGGAATGAGCAGGGATATGCTGCGAAAAAAGGAGAGACTGTGTTAACAAGATGGTAAGAACCCTTTTGGTCTATATCTGCCATCATTTTTTATGTTACTAAAAAGAGCTCCAGAGATTACAAGTTAGTAGGACGCCTGGCTAAACTTACTAAAATGTAAAATTACTAATATTTATAGATGTTCCATTTGTAGCTGGGTTTAAAAAAGGATTGGATAAGTTCTTGGAGGAGAAGTCCATTACCTGCTATTAATTAAGTTGACTTAGAAAATAGCCACTGCTATTACTAGCAACAGTAAAGATCAAAATCGTAGAGCATATAGAAAGACATGGTTTAATGGAACACAGTCAACATGGATTTATCCAAGGGAAGTCCTGCCTAACAAATCTGCTTCATTTTTTTGAAGGGGTTAATAAACATGTGGATAAAGATGAACCGGTAGATGTAGTGTATTTGGATTTTCAGAAGGCATTTGACAAAATAAGAACATGCCATACTAGGTCAGACCAAGGGTCTATCAAGCCCAGCATCCTGTTTCCAACAGTGGCCAATCCAGGCCATAAGAACCTGGCAAGTACCCAAAAACTGTCTATTCCATACTACTGTTGCTAGTAATAGCTTTGGTTATTTTTTAAGTCAACTTAATTAATAGCAGTTAATGGACTTCTCCTCCAAGAACTTATCCAATCCTTTTTTAAACACAGCTATACTAACTGCACTAACCACATCCTCTGGCAACAAATTCCAGAGTTTAATTGTGCATTGAGTAAAAAAGAACTTTCTCCGATTAGTTTTAAATGTGCCCCATGCGAACTTCATGGAGTGCCCCCTAGTCTTTCTATTATCCAAAATAGTAAAATAACTGATTCACATTAACCCGTTCTAGACCTCTCATGATTTTAAACACCTCTATCATATCCCCCCTCAGCCGTCTCTTCTCCAAGCTGAAAAGTCCTAACCTCTTTAGTCTTTCCTCATAGGGGAGCTGTTCCTTTCCATTTATTATTTTGGTCGCCCTTCTCTGTACCTTCTCCATCGCAATTATATCTTTTTTGAGATGTGGCAACCAGAATTGTACACAGTATTCAAGGTGCAGTCTCACCATGGAGCGATACAGAGGCATTATGATATTTTCCATTTTATTCACAATTCCCTTTCTAATAATTCCCAACATTCTGTTTGCTTTTTTGACTGCCGCAGCACACTGCACCGACGATTTCAATGTGTTATCCACTATGACACCTAGATCTCTTTCTTGGGTTGTAGCACCTAATATGGAACCTAACATTGTGTAACTATAGCATGGGTTATTTTTCCCTATATGCATCACCTTGCACTTGTCCACATTAAATTTCATCTGCCATTTCGATGCCCAATTTTCCAGTCTCAGAAGGTCTTCTTGCAATTTATCACAATCTGCTTGTGATTTAACTACTCTGAACAATTTTGAATCATCTGCAAATTTGATTATCTCACTCGTCATATTTCTTTCCAGATCATTTATAAATATATTTAAAAGCATGGGTCCAACTACAGATCCCTGAGGCACTCCACTGCCCACACCCATCCACTGAGAAAATTGTCCATTTAATCCTACTCTCTGTTTCCTGTCTTTTAACCAGTTTGTAATCCACGAAAGGACATCGCCACCTATCCCATGACTTTTTACTTTTCCTAGATGCCTCTCATGAGGAACTTTGTCAAATGCCTTCTGAAAATCCAAATATACTACATCTACCGGTTCACCTTTATCCACATGTTTATTAACCCCTTCAAAACAGTGAAGCAGATTTGTGAGACAAGACTTGCCTTGGGTAAAGTCCCTCATGAGAGGCTTCTAAGAAAACTAAAAAGTCATGGGATAGGAGGCGATGTCCTTTCGTGGATTACAAACTGGTTAAAAGAAAGGAAACAGAGAGTAGGATTAAATGGTCAAAATTCCCAGTGGAAAAGGGTAAACAGTGGAGTGCCTCAGGGATCTGTACTTGGACCGGTGTTTTTCAATATATATATAAATGATCTGAAAGGAATACGACGAGTGAGGTTATCAAATTTGTGGATGTGGGAGAGAGGTTCCGGAAGCCAAATTTAGGATTTTAGGTAGAAAGCTGAAATCCAGAACCTCCAGGGTAGCATTCTCTGAAATACTCCCTGATCCACGCGCAGATCCCCAGAGGCAGGCAGAGCTCCAGAGTCTCAATGCGTGGATGAGACGATGGTGCACGGAAGAGGGATTCAGTTTTGTAAGGAACAGGGGAACCTTTGGGGAAAGGGGAAGTCTTTTCCGAAGGGATGGGCTCCACCTTAACCAGAGTGGAACCAAACTGCTGGCGCTAACCTTTAAAAAGGAGATAGAGCAGCTTTTAAACTAGAACATGGAGAAAAGACGACCATTGTTCAGCTGTTCATGGTTCGAAGGGAAGCATCTTCAAAGGATACCAAAATAATATAGGAGTTAGGGCATCCTGATGGGCTACTTTTGCTTTTATTGGAACCTATGTGCTATAAGTAAAAAAACCACCTGAATTAAAAGATTCCAAATTACACTGTCAACTGATAAGCAGATTGCTAATACAAACAAAAACGTACTTTGAAATGTCTGTATTTTAATGCCAGAAGAGTAAAAATTAAAATGGGAGAGTTAGAGTATATAGCAGTGAATGAAAAGTTCGCCTTAACTGGCATCTCAGACACCCTGGGGAGGAAAGTCTTCCAAGGATCCATGTTAGCAGCTCGTATTGCCTGCTACCAGCTATATATGAGCCAATATTCCAGGAATCTCTGGAAGCAGGTTCAGGACTTAATGGATTATCTGCCTCAACAACTCCAGGAGAAGTTCCAGAAGGTTGTTCAGCAGAGTTTCGACTGTGACAAGCACAAGGTTCGGTCTGCTTATGATGTCGTTGAGACAGCGGCAAGAGAAGCCACAGAAGGCACCAGTGCATGCTGAATGGCTTGGCTACGCGCCTCTGACCTCTGCCCGGAATTGCAAGACCATAGATTAAGGAGGCTGTAGCACAGCTGACAGATCACCATAAAACCCTCCAGCATCTTTCAGCCAGTACCTCAGACCCACAGTCCTCAGATAAGAAATCCTTGCGTCAGGGGCCCAGATGTCCTTTCTTCCGCCCGAGGAAGTATTATCCTCCAGCGGGTAGGGCACGGTCCCAGCGGGCTGGTCCTAAGGCTCGTCCCACACAACCGCATACCCCTAAGACTCAGCCAGCACCTCAGAGTCTGCTATGGGATTTTGACTGGCTGCGAGGGAGCCGAAGTCAATGAGCCATACCCTCGACGATGGACCCTTCGGTTGTAGGTCGGCTATGGTTCTTTGCGAACCTTTGGCCGGATGTCACCTCGGTCCGATGGGTCCTGTCCATCATCCGTTGGGGTTACAGGTTGAATTTCCAGGAGACCCCATTAGACTCTCCACCGTTCCCCTCTTGGGGGTACTCAACAGATCAGGAAATACTTTTGAAAGAGCTCTCCACCCTCATAATGGCCAGAGCAGTTGAGCCCGTTCCACCCGAACAGCAGGGAATTGGCTTTTACTCCAGACATTTCCTCATTCCAAAGAGAACAAGAGGCCTTCGTCCAATTCTGGACCTGGGGGACTTGAATAAATTCCTCCAACGGGGGGAGGCACTCTTTCGCCAGCAAGGAAGATGGCCACATAGAGGAAGCGCTCCACTTCCAGGACAGCATTCAAAGAAGCACTAAACCCTTAAAAGTAAGCGAAACCGCACAAAAACCGGCAATTCTGCTCTCGCAAGCGGCCAGGCACACATAGCTATGGCAGCAAAGAAGAAAACGCTTGATCTAAAGCAGTTTCAATTTTGTAAACTGCCGCCGGATATAGGCTGCGATCACGAGGCAGGGCCAGAGCAGGCCATGGACATTGAGGGCGAACCGCAGCTACAGAGAGCTGAAGCTAGCGCAGGGGGAAGCCCTGAGTGGGCGGAAGCCTCTGCTCAGCTCAAAAACGACATATGGGGCTGGTTTATTGAGTTCAGGGCTGATTTAAAAGTGCATAAGCAGGAGCTTCTGGCTTCTATGTCAAACATCCAAGATGACTAGCAAGCCTGGGTAACAGAGTTGATGAGCTTGAGGGGAGAACTGATGCACATGGGATCACTTTAAATAAAGTTGCAGCTCAGCAGGACGCTCAGGATGGTGAAATAATGCTTATCCAGGAAAAGCTTGAAAACCTGGAGAACTGCTGTCTGCGGTGTAATATTAGGATTCGGGGAGTCCCTGAGACCCCAGAATACAACAATGCCCTGGAAGTGGCAGGATTAATCTGCAAATCAATCTTTCAACCAAGTCATGAGCAAGGAGAAGCAGCTGAGGGGCCTTCCGCTGAGAATGTTATGATAGAACGGGTGCACAGGGCCCTTGGCCCTAGAACGGACTCTAAGCCCAGAGATATTATCATCTGCTGCCACAGCTTTCTTCAAAAAGCTAAGATAATGGATGCAGCTTGCAAGAAACCTTCTTGAATATGGGAAGGACATACATTGAATATATACCAAGACTTAGCTCCAACTATGCTCTGCAAAAGATTTGAATTGAAGGAAATAACAGCCTATCTACGTGCAGAAAATATACGATATCGCTGGACATTTCCATTTGGACTTCAATTCACAGTAAACGGGGTTGCCAGCTGAGTCAAAACATTGGCGGAGGCGATAGGCGCCCTTAACAAAGCTGGTCACCAACCAAACATCACAGCTCCCAAGAAAACCACCAAGAACCCGAAGATGGACGACCATCCAAAATGGCGACGGGCGGGAAAAGGAGGGAGCCGGCTGCGCCACCATTCTAAGGATTCCCGTTCGGCATTGTCAGATCAAGGATGACGCCACCGGTTTAATACGCCAGTCTATGACACTGCTGCTACAGCCCTTGCAATTTCTAGCATGGCTAATGGTGTGGACCATCACAATCTCTAATTTCTCTGCAACACGCCATCTCAGGCTATGCAGGCTGAGGGGCTGATGATGAAGTAAATGGAATAGTAAGTATGTTCAGGATTGAATGTTTGAATGTTATAGTTTAAGGGTTTAATAAGTTGTAGATGTCTTGGGAGGGGGGTGAGGGGGGGTATTCCATGCCGGTTAAGAGTGAATCCCAGGAGAGGAGTTTTATCACCCGGGAGTCGCGATAGGGTGATTCCAAATGTAAGGGTTTTCTTGGGTTGTCCTCTTCAGGGGTCTTTCGATTATCCTTTCATGATTTTGTAGACTTCTGTCATATCCCCCTCAGTCATCTCATCTCCAAACTGAAAAGTCCTAACCTCTTTAGTCTTTCCTCATAGGGGAGCTGTTCCATCCCCTTTATCATTTTGGTTGCCCTTCTCTGCACTTTCTGCAATGCAGCTATATCCTTTTTGAGATGCGGTGACCAGAACTGCACACAGTATTCAAGGTGCGGTCTCACCATGGAGTGATGCAGTCATTATGACATCCTCTGTTTTATTTTCCATTCCCTTCTTAATAATTCCTAACATTCTGTTTGCTTTTTTTGACTGCCAGAGCACACTGGGCCGACGATTTCAGTGTATTATCTACTATGATGCCTAAGTAGCCTAGTGATTAGAGAAACGAGCTATGAACAAGGAGACCATTGTTCAAGTCCCACTGTCGCTCCTTTTGACCTTGGGCAAGTCACTTTACCCCCATTGCCTCATATTGCGGAGGTGGACCCTCTAATTGTCAGAGCTTGCCTTAAATACCCTGAGTCGCTGACGTCATCAGTAAGGGCCACGGGAGCTTTTCCTGCTGTGGCCCCTTCAAATCTCAGCATGAGGCACACTTGTGTGCCTAGGAGCAGGTCACCGAGCAAGGCAGTGGTGGCGGGGTGGGCCGTGAGGCGGCAGCCGCCGGAGGAGAGGCGGGCTGGCAGAGGGGAACCCCTCGCCGCACCAGAGGAACTGGGATGCGCGGCACGGCCACAAAGAGGGCTGCCCACTGCCATGAGGGAAGGCGGGACCAAGCTCAGGGCCCGGCGTCGGAATGTCGTCTGTTGCACACTTTTTTCTAACTATTTTTCTCATTTTGTCAAACTTTCCTTTTGAAAGTTTAGCGCTAGAGCAATGGATTTACATACTGTCCCCCTTCCAGTCATTAATTCAAATTTGATCATATTATGATCACTATTGCCCCACCACCATTACCTCTCTCACCAAATCCTGCACTCCACTGAGAATTAATTCTAAAAGTGCTCCCTCTCTCATCGGCTCCTGAACCAATTGCTGCATAAAACTCTTTTATTCCATCCAGGAATTGTCTCACTTATCCAGTCAATATTGGGTTAATTTAAATCTCCCATTATTACTGTACTACCAATTTGGTTAGCTTCCCTAATTTCTCTTAGCATTTCACTGTCCATCTCACCATTTTGGCCAGGTGAACGGTAAAATACTCTTATCACTGTTCTCTTCCCCAACACACAAGGGATTTCTACCCATAAAGATTCAATTGTACATTTAGTCTCATGCAGGATCTTAATCCTGTTGGACTCTATGCCATCCCAGACATAAAGCGCTACCTCGCCACCAAGATTCTTCTGTCATTGCAATATAATTTGTAGCCCAGTGTAGCACTATCCCATTGGTTATCCTCTATCCACGTCTCTGAGATTTATTTATTTAGCATTTTTATATACCGAAATTCTTGTAGCAAAGCTACAAATCAAATTCGTTTTACATTTTAACATTAACAGGCATGTAAGAATGCGGTTACATAGAACAAGTAACAAGTAAAGTTAACTATGATCAGCAAACGAGAGGTATTACCATAAACAAAATAGTATGATATATATGTGTAACAAGCTCAACAATAGCTAAATAAGTAACAAGCATGACAATGGCTTAACAAGTAAAAAGCAATATAATAGTTAAACAAGTAACAAGCAAGACAATAGCTAAACATGGTTTAGCTGCCAATGAGATGCCAATTAAGACTATGTTATCATTCATTGCTATACACTCTAATTCTCCCATCTTACTTCTTAGACTTCTGGCATTAGCATACAAACATTTCAAAGTGAGTTTTTTGTTTGTATTTAAGAACATAAGAACATAAGAAATTGCCATGCTGGGTCAGACCAAGGGTCCATCAAGCCCAGCATCCTGTTTCCAACAGAGGCCAAACCAGACCACAAGAACCTGGCAATTACCCAAACACCTAGAAGATCCCATGCTACTGATGCAATTAATCACTAACCAACCTCTTTCCCTTTTTAGTCAATTCACCAACTTGAACGTGTTCAAGGGAAACCTTGTCTGGTGGTTTTTTGTACGGAGGTTTCTAATAAGGGTAACCGATTTGCAGTTATCCTTTTCTTCTCCTCCGTCTATTATTCTTTTATTATTTTCAAAGATATTTCTGAAGATGTTCACTTTTTTATTTTGGTTTTTCTTATTTCTCTTAAAATCCCTTCTCCCCTGCTGCTTTTCCGACCCACTCCAATTTTTATTTCATACTTATCAAGGTCGCCGCCTTTGTTGATGTTCATGGGTACAGAGCTGCAATTAATAGCAGTGGCTATTCCCTAAGTAAACTTGATTAATAGCAGTTAATGGACTTCTCTTCCAAGAACTTATCCAAACCTTTTTTGAACCCAGCTACACTAACTGCACTAACCACATCCTCTGGCAACATTCTGCTTTTCTAGTTGACAGGGATAAATTAGACTCTTTTAGCTCAGGGGAGTTTTTAATTATAGGCACATAGACTACTTTTCTTATTATTGGAACCTCACTGTCGGGATGCCCTAATTCTAATGCATCATTAGTATCCTTTGAAGATACCTCTCTCCGAACCATGCACTGCTGAGTGACTGTCAGCTTTCCCCTTTATTCTAGTTTAAAAGCTGCTCTATCTCCTTTTTAAAGGTTAGCGCCAGCAGTCTGGTTCCACCCTGGTTAAGGTGGAGCCCATCCCTTCAGAAGAGACTCCCCCTTCCCCAAAAGGTTCCCCAGTTCCTTACAAAACAATCCCTCTTTCCTGCACCATCGTCTCATCTACATATTGAGACTCCAGAGCTTTGCCTGCCTCTGGGGACCTGCGTGTGGAACAGGGAGGAAAGCAAAGCAAATATATCATATCGGTGAGGCAAAATTCTCCTAGGATAAGCACGATGGTATTCCTCACAAGTAGGTAACATCATCAGATGGAGCTCGGCACGGAAAACTTTTGTCAAAGCAAGCCGCTATCCATGCGTCCAATGCGGGGTTCCTCTTCAGTCTCTTTTCAGCAGAGCTATCGTCTCGCGGATGTGGAGCTCATGCTGTTTTTTTCTTTGGAAAACAGCCACAACAGAGTTTTCTTGTTTTTTTTCTCCTTGCAGGGTTCCTCGATCCATCCTGGCCTTATTTAGAGCACATCACGGTAAGTTTCCCGTTCCTTGCGTTCAATTATCGAAAGTGTCGTCCTCTGATGGCCGCCGACCATCAACTACCCATCGGTTAGAGTTTTTCATGGAGTCGTCTGGTTTCCACCGATGTACCCAGTATCCCCAGACTAAGTCCTTTACAGACCCCTATGAGGTCCGCATTTTGTGCCTGGGGGCGTCGCACGATGTCTGGGGGTGTTCGTTATGTGTCCAGATGACCCCCAAGAGTTGCTGTGCATGTCTTGACAAGATGGAGAAATTGTTTGGCTCCAGAAAATCTGAGCCTTCGACCTCAGCGTCAGGGGCATCGATGCCTCGGGATAAGGGGGACCAGGTAGTCTCCCATCGGCCTTTATCTTCTCCTCCGCCCATTCCTCGGCTTCAGCTGGGTGCTGGGGATTGGTCTCTTTCCATTTCTTCCCATTCTAGGTCCAGGTCATCACCATCTCCCTCAGTGCCAGGGAAAGATCAGGCCGAGCATCATTCAAGTCGAGGAAGCACCGGCATCAATCACCAGCATCTCACGACTCCAAGCTCGGGAAGGCACTGGCACCAACTGATCTGCCCCCGAAGTGGCCCTCTGCCGAGGAGGCATTACCCTCCATCAAAGCCTAGAGCCCAAGGCATTCCCCACCCATTCAGGTGCCAGGCACTGGTCTCCCTGAGGGAGACTCTGGTAAAATGCAGAGAGCGCAGAGGGCTGAAACTACCAGAAGAGACTCCAGCAAAATACAGAAAGCACAGGGGCTGAAAATACCAGAGGGAGACTCAGGCTGTCCTGTCATCGGCAACATTTGAGGAAGAGGGAGTGCAGAGTGCAGTTGGCAGTCAGCAGAGCACTGCAAGGCATTGAGCCACTGGCCACTTCAGGGCCTCCACCGCCTTCGGAGCTGACACCGTCAATGCTGGCACCATTGCTGGAACGGTTTGTCTTGCTCCTCAGTGCGCTGCTGACACAGCCTGTACCAGTGTCCTGGGAGCTCTCGCTGTCACGGGAGACACTGGGGCAACCTCATTCAGACACCAGTCCCATTGGGAATTCCTCCAATGATGGAGGGCCATCTGGGCCGACGATTCCTTGTCTGAGGTCAGCCCCATGGCTGGTGTTGCCCGAGGTGCTGGGTCCTCGATGCCTTCAGGGCTCTATGCATCCCTGGTGTCAAGGCCATCAGAGTTCCCCCATTGGTGCCTCCAGGCAATCTGAGCGATGTTGATGCTCTTTATAACCTGTGGAGGGATGAGGCTTCAGTATCTTCCTCAGATGATTCCAAGGACCTGCCCTCCAAGCCTTCTCCTCCGGAGGAGAGACGTCGATCCCCTCCAGAAGTTCTGACCTTTGCAAGAGGTGAGCAACAAGCGGCCCGACGGACACAAATAAACTATTACATTACATTACAAGAGCTGTCACAATAAATCATTACTGAAGAATTTACCGTTTTTAAGATTGCGGAGACTTTGTGCTGACGATTCCACTTTTCATAGTAGATCAATAGAAATGAAACAAAGATTTATCAACAAAGAATACCCAATTAAACAAGTAGAAAATGGTAATATGAAAGCATCAAAACAAAATAGATTAGATCTACTCAAAAAGAAAGATAAAAAAACAACAGATCGTATAGCATGTCCAATCACTTATTCTCACATGTCACACAATATTATAACCATATTGAAAAAATATTGGCCTATCATACAAGTATTATCTGCTTTCAAAGATAGAGAATTGATAGTAGCTAACAAACGCGACAAAAATTTAAAGGATTTACTAGCTCCATCGGCAATGCCACAGAATCAGTTCCGTGATACCAGACCACCTGGTCATCGCCCATGCGGGAGATGCTCCATGTGTAATGTTAACATTAAAATAGATCAATTGAATATACCTGGACAACAGAGAATTTTCAAACTTAAATTTTTTACTAATTGCAGAAGGGAGGAGGAGGCATAGTCTAGTGGGTAGAGCAGTGAGCTACAAACCAGGAGACCAGGGTTCAAGTCCCACTGTCACTCCTTGTGACCTTGGGCAAGTCACTTTACCCTCCATTGCCTCAGGTACAAACTTAGATTATAAGCCCTCTGGGGATAGGGAAATACCTACAGTACCTGAATGTAAACCAATGTGATATCTCAGATCCTAAGGAACCCTCATCAGTGTATCCCACTCCACAGACCACTACCGTATCATCTCTACTGAGGAACTCTCATCACAGACCACTAGTGTACCATCTCTACAGAGGGATCCTTCCTCCTGGGTATATCCCACTCCACAGACCCTGTGGCACCTCTGTGTCTGTGTGACTTTCTTGCCTGCACTCCCCACTCCACAGGCACTGCCTCTCTCTCTCTCTAATACCTGCTGTCCTGCACACCTAGCAGCTGAGACCTCATCTCCCAATGGTGAGGCTCACAGGGATCCTCCCCATGGGCAGTACCATCTCTCAACAGGGCCCACAAATCTAAGCAATAGTAGCTAGTGATCTATCTAATGTTTGCCAGGTACTTGTGACTTGGATTGGCCACTGTTGGAGACAGGATACTGGGCTTGATGGACCCTTGGTCTGCTCCAGTATGGCATACCTTTTGTTCTTATGAAATATGTAGATAATGGTGATGTAGTGTATTTGGATTTTCAGAAGGTATTTAACAAAATGTCTCCATGAGAGACTCCTGAGAAAATTAAAAATTCACAGTATAGGATGCAATGTCCTACTGTGGACTGCAAGCTAGTTAAAAGACAGGATACAGAGAATAGGACTAAATGATCTTTTTTTTCAATGGAGGAATGGACAAGTGCAAGGTGTTGCATATAGGGAAAAATAACCCTTGCTGTAGCTACATGATGTTAGGTTCCATATTAGGAGCTACCACCCAGGAAAAAGATCTAGGCATCATAGTGGATAATACTTTAAAATCGTCGGCTCAGTGTGCTGCAGCAGTCAAAAAAGCAAACAGAATGTTGGGAATTATTAGAACGGGAATGGTGAATAAGACGGAAAATGTCATAATGCCTCTGTATAGCTCCATGGTGAGACCAGACCTTTAATACTGTGTACAATTCTGGTCGCCGCATCTCAAAAAAGATATAGATGCAATGGAGAAGGTACAGAGAAGAGCAACCAAAATGATAAAGGGGATGGAACAGCTCCCCTATGAGGAAAGGCTGAAGAGGTTAGGGCTGTTCAGCTTGGAGAAGAGACAGCTGAGGGGGGATATGATAGAGGTCTTTAAGATCATGAGAGGTCTTGAACGAGTTGATGTGACTCAGTTATTTACACTTTCAAATAATAGAAGGACTAGGGGGCATTCCATGAAGTTAGCAAGTAGCACATTTAAGACTAATCGGAGAAAATTCTTTCACTCAACGCACAATAAAGCTCTGGAATTTGTTGCCAGAGGATGTG
Organism: Rhinatrema bivittatum; assembly: GCF_901001135.1. Lineage (NCBI taxonomy): Eukaryota > Metazoa > Chordata > Amphibia > Gymnophiona > Rhinatrematidae > Rhinatrema > Rhinatrema bivittatum. The sequence continues at coordinate 2,484,635 of NC_042622.1, forward strand.
GTTAGTGCAGTTAGTGTAGCTGGGTTCAAAAAAGGTTTGGATAAGTTCTTGGAGGAGAAGTCCATTAATGGCTATTAATCAAGTTTACTTAGGGAATAGCCACTGCTATTAATTGCATCAGTAGCATGGGATCTTCTTAGTGTTTGGGTAATTGCCAGGTTCTTGTGGCCTGGATTGGCCTCTGTTGGAAACAGGATGCTGGGCTTGATGGACCCTTGGTCTGACCCAGCATGGCAATTTCTTATGTTCTTAAACATTGGAGGGCCTCAAGGATCTGTACTGGGACCAGTGCTTTTTAATATATTTATAAATGATCTGAAAAGGGGAATGCAAATTGAGGTGATCAAATTTGCAAATGACACAAAATTATTCAGAGTAGTTAAATCACATGCAGATTGTGATAAATTGCAGGAAGACCTTGCGAGACTGGAATATTGGACAAACAAATGGCAGATGAAATTTAATCTGGACAAGTGCAAAGGGATGCACATAGGGAAAATTAACCCACATTATCATTACAAGATGTTCAGTTCCATATTAGGAGCTACTGCCCAGGAAAAGGACCTGGCATCATAGTGGCCAATACTTTGAGGATCTTCGGTTCAGTATGTGGCGAGGATCAAAAAAGCAAACAGAAAGTTACAGATTATTAGGAAAGAAATAGAGAATAAAATTGCAAATATCGTAATGCCTCTGTATTGCTTCATGAGGCTGCACTTAAAAGTACTGTGTGCAATTCTGGTTGCCACATCTCAAAAAAGATAATAGCTGCACTGGAGAAAATACAGAACAGGTGACCAAAATGATAAAGGAGATGGAATGGCTCCCCTATGAGGAAAGGTTAAAGGGGTTAGGCTGTTCAGCTTAGAGGTCTATAAAATCATGAGAGATCTACAATGGGTAAACCGGTTATTTACTCTCTCAGATAATAGGACTAGGGGGCTCTTCACGATGTTAGCAAGTAGCTCATTTAAAACAAACTGGAGAAAACGTTTTCACTCAACGCACAAATAAGCTCTGGACTTCATCGCTGGAGCATGTGGTTAAGGCAGTTAGCGTAGCTGGGTTTAAAACATTTTGAACAAATTCCTGGCCCAGTCTATAAAGTGTTATTAAATAAGAAGATGTAGGGAACAGCCACTGCTTATCACTGTGCAACACCAGTAGGGGATCCTGCCAGGTACTTGTGACCTGGACGGGCCACTGATGGAAACAGGATACTGGGCCTGATGGATTCTCCATCTAACCCAGCTGGCGAATCTAATGTTCCTAGGAGGAGAAATGAAGCAAAGCTTGCAGGTTACTGCTTTACTCTAATGATTTATTTCAGATTTCAGGATAACATCGCTGTCGTGCATGCACCGCACAGGCGTCTGCAGCATGCAACAGAGAGGCGCGCCCACTTCCCCGCACTCAGCACCAGCTCCCGACCGCCTCACCTTACTCTTAGACATGGCGGCGCCTTCCCGGCCTCCTCACCATAGCAACGGCGCGCACGCTGAGACGTCATCACCGGGCGACGGCCGCCACTTTCCCGCACTCAGCACCAGCTCCCGACCGCCTCACCTTACTCTTAGACATGGCGGCGCCTTCCCGGCCTCCTCACCATAGCAACGGCACGCAGCGCAGGCGCGCACGCTGAGACGTCATCACCGGGCGACGGCCGCCACTTCCCCGCACTCAGCACCAGCTCCCGACCGCCTCACCTTACTCTTAGACATGGCGGCGCCTTCCCGGCCTCCTCACCATAGCAACGGAACGCAGCGCGGGCGCGCAGGCTCAGACGTCATCACCGGGCGACGGCCGCCACTTCCCCGCACTCAGCACCAGCTCCCGACCGCCTCACCTTACTCTTAGACATGGCGGCGCCTTCCCGGCCTCCTCACCATAGCAACGGAACGCACCGCGGGCGCGCAGGCTCAGACGTCATCACCGGGCGACGGCCGCCACATCCCCGCACTCAGCACCAGCTCCCGACCGCCTCACCTTACTCTTAGACATGGCGGCGCCTTCCCGGCCTCCTCACCATAGCAACGGAACGCAGCGCGGGCGCGCAGGCTCAGACGTCATCACCGGGCGACGGCCGCCACTTCCCCGCACTCAGCACCAGCTCCCGACCGCCTCACCTTACTCTTAGACATGGCGGCGCCTTCCCGGCCTCCTCACCATAGCAACGGCACGCAGCGCGGGCGCGCAGGCTCAGACGTCATCACCGGGCGACGGCCGCCACTTCCCCGCACTCAGCACCAGCTCCCGACCGCCTCACCTTACTCTTAGACATGGCGGCGCCTTCCCGGCCTCCTCACCATAGCAACGGAACGCAGCGCGGGCGCGCAGGCTCAGACGTCATCACCGGGCGACAGCAGGCGCAGCGAGGTGAGGGTTGTCCTGGCTTCTGTGTAATCTCGCTCCTCCTGGGCCTCGCCCACGCGCGGAATATACTCTGAGGACAGGCTTTATAAGCAGCCGTGATGAGCTGCGTGCAAACGTTACAGTGGCAGGTGGCACCTTATAGACTCAACCAATTTATTCAGGCCTGTGCTTCAGAGAAACAGCAGAACACATATACAATAAGTGCTTGTTATACACACAAATCCATTTTCAAAGAAAGGAAAAAAAGAGTTCCTTCCCCTCCCAACCCCCATCGCATATAGGATTAACCCAGTGGTTCCTAACCCTGACCTGGGACCCCCCCCCCCCCTGCACTGCCTCCATAACATGCAAATGTTCTCTCATGCATATTCATTGTGGACATCCTGAAAACCCGACTGACTGGGGGATCCCCAGGACAGGGCTGGGAGCCACTGGATTAACTCATACATACAAAGGAGTAATGCAGGGAAAAAAACTCCCAACTATAGTCCCTCAAGGAACGTATTATACAAGTTCAAGTAGTGGCATATAACAATCTGATCATAAAAAGGAAAGAAATATAAAAGTAAAACATTTTATAATGGCCCAAAATACCCTGATCCAGGGCAGGTTAGAATAGTAGTCGGGAGAACCCATCGAGGATTGTGAAGCCCGCCAGTGTATAAAAGGCTTCTTCCAGATCTTCCGAAAAGAAGAACGTTGATTATGAAGACAGGCCGTGATAAATAACATACGGTAATGGGTGTATAGCCTAAGATGAACGTCAGAAACCAAAGGAACTTGAACTTGTTTCCAAAAAGCTGCCAATTCACAGTGTGCTGCTGTATAAACTTGATGGCAGAATTTTTTATGATATTATTTATTTATTTATTTGTTTATTTATTTATTTAAATATTTTTATAATTTTTTATGATATTTATTTATTCATTTATTTAAATACTTGTATATACCGACAGTCGTTGGGAACATCTCATCTGTTTACAAATAACATAACGTAGCAACAGGCTTTACAATAAACCCTGATCTGGGAAATAGTGATTAAGAGGAACTATCAAGAGCTATCAAGGCAAAAAATGGGAACGCATAGTTAAAGTCTGGAATTCATTGCCAGAGGATGTGGTTACAGCAGTTAGTGTAACTGGGTTTTAAAAAGGTTTGGATAAGTTCCTAGATGATAAATCCATAAACTGCTATTACAGTAATTAATAAATCTCAAGCTACTATTGCTTATCTAATGTTTGGGTACTTGCCAGGTTCTTATGGCCTGGTTTGGCCTCTGTTGGAAACAGGATGCTGGGCTTGATGGACCCTTGGTCTGACCCAGATTGGCATGTTCTTATGTATTGTATGCAGTTCTGGTCACCGCATCAAAAAAAGACACAGCAGAACTAGAAAAGGTGCAGAGGAGGATGAGAAACATAATAAATGGGATGGAACATCTCTCCTATTGTTGCGGGTGTGGACCCTTGGAGCGAGGTGGAGTCGTGGCAACCTGCAGAGAGGAGTGGGATGGGGCACAGGCCCAACTCGAGCTTCACCTATACCAGCCCTCAGGTGCCAGAGCCGGTAGGTTTTAAGTGGAAGCCTCTGCTGAAGAGCTGGAGATCCATAGATGAGGTTGTGGCAAACAGGAGTCGTCTGAGGCAGGCTCGGGTCAGGGCAGGCAGCAATCAGAAATGTCCAGTACCAGGAAGTGTTCAAGGAAGATCCAGTAATCAGGCAGTGATCTCGAGAGGCGTCCAGGAAGCAAGCCAAGGTCAATACCAGGTATCCATCCAAGGGAAGGCGGGAGGAAAACAAGGAGCACACAGGAAGCAAAGCACACGGAAGAAGTGAAGACTGACCACAAGACTGGAGGATGAATTGACGACCAAACAAAGACCAGGAACTGAAGACACGAAGAGGACCAGGAACTGAAGACACAGAAGACCAGGAACCTGAAGCAAGTCACTCTACAAATCTGTAGCGAGAGCTGTTGCCGACGCAAGGAGTGCAGGGGAAACGGGCATTTTAAAGGCCAAGGTTCGTGACATCATGTAAAGGTAGCAGATAGGATTTCCTGCGGCAGACCCTTTAAGATTATCAGCTCGGCCGCCCGCACACCTAGAGGCGGTGATGCAGGAAGTCGGCAGCATCCTGCCATGCGTCGTGTTCGCCATGAGAGTACGCGGTGGCCTGCCCCATCTCTCTTCCAGTGTTGTTCGTTGACATCGTGGTTGGACGTAAGCCCGGCAGTTCACGGGAGGGGCCATGATGAGAGGCTACGCAGGAGAGGGCTCTTCAGCTTGGAAAGGAGACGGCTGAGAGGGGACAGGATAGAAGTTTATAAAATCATGAGATACTCCTTAAAACTAACAACCAGCTGTGGAATCTGTTGCCAGAGGACGTGGTCAAGGCAATGAGCATAGTGGGGTTTAAAAGAGGTTTGGACAAGTTCCTGGAAGAAAAATCCATAGCACAATATCAGGCAGATAGAGTAAAGAAAGCTATTGCTGTCCCAGGGAGTAAATAAGAGGAATTAATCTGCGTTCTGTGATTTTCTGGGCATGTGTCACATAGAGAGACAGGATGCTGGGCTTGATGGACCATGGTCTCACCAGCAGGGCATTGAAAGGTGGCAAAGATCTGTGGGGCGGATTTTAAGAGCCCTGTTCGCCTAAATCCGCCCAAAACCGGGCGGATTTAGGCAAGCAGGGCCCTGCGCGCCGGTAGGCCTATTTTACATAGGCCTACCGGCGCGCGCAGAACCCCGGGTCTCGCGTAAGTCCCGGGGTTTTCGGAGGGGGGTCTGTCGGGGGCGTGTCGGGGGCGGGGCCGAGCGCCGCCCCGTTTTCGGGGCATGTCGGCAGCGTTTTGGGGGCGGGCCCGGGGGTGTGGTTACGGCCCGGGGCGGTCCGGGGGCGTGGCCGCGCCCTCCATACCCACCCCCAGGTCGCGTCCCGGTGCGCTAGGGGCCCGCTGGCGCGCGGGGATTTACGTCTCCCTCCGGGAGGCGTAAATCCCCCGACAAAGGTAAGGGGGGGGGTTTAGACAGGGCCGGGGGGGTGGGTTAGGTAGAGGAAGGGAGGGCGTTAGAGGATTCCCTCCAAGGCCGCTCCAATTTCGGAGCGGCCTTGGAGGGAACGGGGGTAGGCTGCGCGGCTCGGCGCGCGCCGGCTATACGTAATCGATAGCCTTGCGCGCGCCGATCCAGGATTTTAGTGGCTACGCGCGTATCTACTAAAATCCCGCGTACTTTTGCTTGCGCCTGATGCGCCAGCAAAAGTACACGAACGCGCCGTGTTTGAAAATCTACCCCAATGTGTGGAGACAGACAAAGAAAAGGCCGAAATATTAAACAAATACTTCAGTTCGGTGTTCACTACAATGTTATGTTTTTGTAAGAATGTGAACCCTGGGCTGAGATGAGAGATGTCTCCATCCACAGGAAGGAGCCCTGTGAGCCTCACCGTCAGCAGGCGTAGTCTCAGTGGCCTGGGACACAGCTAGAAGTAGAGACTTTATTATAAAGGAAGGAAAAAGTAATGACCACAGAGTTGGAAATATAATAGTACAGTTCTGAGCAATGGGGAATACCCAGAGCAAGGCCACAGATGAGAAGATTCGGTAGTGGCCCGCGGAGCGGGATATGCCGAGGAAGTCTGCACAGTAGATGTTGAAGAACTGGTAGAGATGCCGGAACCCGGAAGTGGCTCCCGAAGTTAGTACGTCGATACTCTATAGCGCAGGAAAGCTGAATAGCTTCTACTGAAGAAAGGCGGTAGTGGCCTGAGGTTCGTGGTACACCGCGGTGAATCCTCAATACAGTTCGTATAGTAGAAGTCAGTAGAGGTACTCATAATAGATGGTTCCTGTAGAGAGTGAGAGATCTGAGAAGTAGGTCTAGTAGCAGTGAGGCAAATAGGCCCTCCGAGGTGTTGATAGCTGGGAAAGCAGGGGAGCCCCCGAGGAGCGGGTTCTCAGAGCGTTAGATGCCAAGCCCAAAAGTCAGGAACAGGAAGTCCTTGAGTGAGGTGGGTTCAGCAAGACGGAACTCCTTGCTAACTTGAAGAAGGCAAGGGCTGGTCAGATTAAATACACTAGCGGATTGACGTCATCAAGAGGGGACGCCCCCGAGGTTCCCGCCATGACGTATTCAAAAGAGACCCTTGTGCGCGCACACGCGCCTAAGTGACTCAAGGTCCAAGATGGTGGTCGGCAGTGCCAACACTGGCTGGAGAGATCAGCGGGGATTAGCAGAGACCGCCATTCTTCTCAGACTTGACGGAGCAGGGAAAAAAGATGCGAGTATGAAAGGTCTCAGCCTTCTGCGATTAACAGGCGGAACATAAGAACATGCCATACTGGGTCAGACCATGGGTCCATCAAGCCTAGCATCCTGTTTCCAACAGTGGCCAATCCAGGCCATAAGAACCTGGCAAGTACCCAAACACTAAGTCTATCCATGTTACTGTTGCTAGTAATAGCAGTGGCTATTCTCTAAGTGAACTTAATTAATAGCAGGTAATGGACTTCTCCTCCAAGAACTTATCCAATCCTTTTTTAAACCCAGCTACACTAACTGCACTAACCACATCCTCTGGCAACTAATTCCAGAGTTTAATTGTGTATTGAGTGAAAAAGAACTTTCTCCGATTAGTTTTAAATGTGCCCCATGCTAACTTCATGGAGTGCCCCCTAGTCTTTCTACTATCCGAAAGAGTAAATAACCGATTCACATCTACCCGTTCTAGACCTCTCATGATTTTAAACACCTCTATCATATCCCCTCCTCAGTCGTCTCTTCTCCAAGCTGAACAGCCCTAACCTCTTTAGTCTTTCCTCATAGGGGAGTTGTTCCATTCCCCTTATCATTTTGCTTGCCCTTCTCTGTACCTTCTCCATCACAATTATATTTATTTATTTATTTATTTATTTTAAAAACTTTTATATACCGACGTTCATAGGCATATCACATCGGTTTACAGATAACAGGGGAAAAAAATATATCGCAACAGAGAGGGAAATATAAAGTTACATGTAACATGGTCTGGAAAACTTGGAGGGGTTGTAGGAAAAGGTCAAGTGACCTAGGCAAGAATTTTAAGAGAAGGAACTATAGGTATAACACTATGTACATAATATACCTGAGTTAAATTAACAGTGAGGATACGGAAAATAGCTGAGGGTGGGGTCTCTAACTAATGGGGCGGATTTTAAGAGGGGGGCGTGTCGGGGGCGGGACCGAGCGCAGTGGCGTTTTCGGGGTGTGTCGGGGGCGGGCCCGGGGGCGTGGCCGCGCCCTCCGGACCCGCCCCCAGGTCGCATCCCGGCGCACTAGCGGCCCGCTGGCGCGCGGGGATTTACTTCTCCCTCCGGGAGAAGTAAATCCCCCGACAAAGGTAAGTGAGGGGTTTAGACAGGGCCGGGCGGGTGGGTTAGGTAGGGGAAGGTGAGGGGAGGGCAAAGGAAAGTTCCCTTCGAGGCCGCTCCGATTTCGGAGCGGCCTCGGAGGGAACGGAGGTAGGCTGCGCGGCTCGGCGCGCGCCGGCTATACGGAATCGATAGCCTTGCGCGCGCCGATCCCGGATTTTAGCGGCTACGCGCATATCTACTAAAATCCAGCGTACTTTTGTTGGCGCCTGGAGCGCCAACAAAAGTACGCCTATTTGCGGTATTTGAAAATCTACCCCAATATACCTGAGGTGATTGAGTAGATAAAAGGATAAGATGACAATCTCGTACCCATGCAAAGATGCATTTTTTTTGAGATGCGGCAACCAGAATTGTACACAGTATTCAAGGTGCGGTCTCGCCATGGAGCGATACAGAGGCATTATGACATTTTCCGTTTTATTCACCATTCCCTTTCTAATAATTCCCAACATTCTGTTTGCTTTTTTGACTGCCGCAGCACACTGAACCGACGATTTCAATGTGTTATCCACTATGACGCCTAGATCTCTTTCTTGGGTTGTAGCACCTAATATGGAACCCAACATTGTGTAATTATAGCATGGGTTATTTTTCCCTATATGCATCACCTTGCACTTATCCACATTAAATTTCATCTGCCATTTTGATGACCAATTTTCCGGTCTCACAAGGTCTTCCTGCAATTTATCACAATCTGCTTGTGATTTAACTACTCTGAACAATTTTGTATCATCTGCAAAGTTGATTATCTCACTCGTCGTATTTCTTTCCAGATCATTTATAAATATATTGAACAGTAAGGGTCCCAATACAGATCCCTGAGGCACTCCACTGCCCACTCCCTTCCACTGAGAAAATTGCCCATTTAATCCTACTCTCTGTTTCCTGTCTTTTAACCAGTTTGTAATCCATGAAAGGACATCGCCACCTATCCCATGACTTTTTACTTTTCCTAGAAGCCTCTCATGAGGAACTTTGTCAAACGCCTTCTGAAAATCCAAGTACACTACATCTACCGGTTCACCTTTATCCACATGTTTATTAACTCCTTCAAAAAAGTGAAGCAGATCTGTGAGGCAAGACTTGCCCTGGGTAAAGCCATGCTGACTTTGTTCCATTAAACCATGTCTTTCTATATGTTTTGTGATTTTGATGTTTAGAATACTTTCCACTATTTTTCCTGGCACTGAAGTCAGGCTAACCGGTCTGTAGTTTCCCGGATCGCCCCTGTAGCTCTTTTTAAATATTGGGGTTACATTAGCTATCCTCCAGTCTTCAGGTACAATGGATGATTTTAATGATAGGTTACAAATTTTTACTAATAGGTCTGAAATTTCATTTTTTTAGTTCCTTCAGAACTCTGGGGTGTATACCATCCGGTCCAGGTGATTTACTACTCTTCAGTTTGTCAATCAGGCCTACCACATCTTCTAGGTTCACCGTGATTTGGTTCAGTCCATCTGAATCATTACCCATGAAAACCTTCTCCAGTACAGGTACCTCCCAAACATCCTCGTCAGTAAACACCGGAGAAGGACCGTTGCTGATTAACAAGATCTTAGATAGGGATGGAGGAGATGAAACTCCATTGACAGAAGAGAATGTATGGGAAGAGCTAGTAAAACTGAAAGTGGACAAGGTCTTGGGGCCGGATGAGGTTCATCCCAGGATACTGAGGGAGCTCAGAGATGTGCTGATGGGTCCACTGTGTGACCTGTTCAATAGATCCCTGGAAATGGGAGTAGTGCCACAAGATTGGAGAAGAGCGGCGGTGGTCCTGTTCACAGGAGTGGGAGCAGGGAAGAGGCTGGAAGGACTTCTTGGAGGAGAAGTCCATTACCTGCTATCAAGTTGACTAAGGGAATAGCCACTGCTATTAATTGCATCAGTAGCATGGGATCTTCTTAGTGTTTGGGTACTTGCCAGGTTCTTGTGACCTGGTTTGGCTTCTGTTGGAAACAGGATGCTGGGCTTAATGGACCCTTGGTCTGACCCAGCATGGCAATTTCTTATGTTCTTGTGTTCTTATATTCTGATGTCACTGTACTGTGACGTTAGTTTGCTCCATCTCCTACTGCTGGTAAAGGTGCATAACCCACTTGTTCTGGATTCATCTGAGTGTCCTAAAGAAAAGGAAATTATCAGGTAAGTAGTAATTTCTCATTTCCTATTCAGACTGTCTCTGAATATAGACCTGATTAGGTTGTTTTTCATTAATAAATAAAATGCACTGCAATTCCGCTTCTAATAAATATTGTGAGAAGCAAAGGAAGATGGAATGTATAAAAAATCACATCTAGACCTCCAAAAGTTAGGATATCTATTCTGACAGACCCCACTTTATCAGCCTTGCCCCAACACTACAGAAATGGGAGATGCAGTGCCATTGCCTTTCTAATCCATTTTCATATGGGAGATCTGATTCAGAACCGGATTCCTCTGAGAGAGCGGTCTGCTACAATCCTGAGCCGTCTCTCCATGAGCCCTCTTCTGGTAAGAGGGGAAGAGTGGTCTGGCTCTGATGTTATCAGATCTTTAAGAGTGATGTTTGAAGCAGAGGTGATTGCTAATACAATCTGAAGCACAGAAAGATGTTTGCCTAAAGCATCCTGAATTACCTTCTCCAAGTCCTTAGGATAGAGCACCCCTTGCAGCTGATCCTAAATGGATATGGGAGATTGGTAGACTTCTTGAGTAATTAATAACGAGGACGTTCTTGCTGCCACAGATGATGGGACAGGCACATGGAGGCACTTTGCAATGGTGCCATAGTGCATGGCTTTAATGTTTACATTAAAAATGTGTGTGCATATATTGGACGCATAATAACAGACACAAAAGGGTTTGAATTAAGCACATGTTTGAAACTTATGAGCAGTGTTTACCTTGATAAACTCAATACAGGCATGGGGATGCTGACTGTTAACATCAAGATATTGATGTCAGTGAGGCAGCTTTCACCATCAGGATGTAAGGCATCAACATTTATGGGACTTGATTTGATATCAAATTGAAGGTGCTTTCCTTTGACATCGAGGGATTTTTCATTAATATTGATGGCATGTGCTCATGCTTGGCCTTCCTTGTCAGGCAAACCTCCATAGAAACATAGAAACGATGGCAGAAGACGACCAAATGGCCCATCCAGTCTGCCCAGCAAGCTTTCGTACTTTTTTTTCTCATACTTATCTGTTACTCTGACCGCTGAGGTCAGGGCCCTTATTGGTAACTTTTTGGTTCCAGTTTCCTTCCACCCCCGCCATTGATGTAGAGAGCAGTGCTGGAGCTGCATCAATGTGACGTATCAAGCCTAATTGGTTAGGGGTAGTAACCGCTGCAATAAGCAAGCTACTCCCACGCCTATTTGTTTACCCAGCCTGTGCAATTCAGTCCTTGTTGGTTGTTGTCTGAATATAAAACCTTTTTTCTTCATTCCCTCCTGCCATTGAAGCAGTGAGCTGCGCTGTATATGTATTCAAAGTGAAGTATCAGGCTTGATTGGTTCAGGGTAGTAACTGCTGCAACAAGCAAGCTACTCCCACATTTATTTGTTTTTCCAGCCTGTGCGATTTAGTCCTCATTGGTTGTTTGAATATAAATCCTCTTTTCTTCGTCCCCCCCTGCCATTGAAGCAGAGAGCTCTTGGATATCAATGAAAGTGAAGCATTAGGCTAATTTGGTTTGGGGTAGTAACCACCTCAACAAGCAAGCTACTCCCACGCTTATTTGTGAATGCAGATCTTTTTTCCCACATTTCCTCTTGCCGTTGAAGCATAGAGCAATGTTGGAGTCGCAATAACCTTGTGTATGTTTAATGAATAAGGGTAGTAGCCATCATTCCCGCAAGCCACCCCATGCCTCTTCTCTTCATTTCATTCCATTCACATCCTCAAGACTTTATGGATTCACAGCATTTATCTCACGCCATTTTGAAATCCTTCACAGATTTGGTCCTCACCACTTCCTCCGGAAGGGCATTCCAGGCATCCACCACCCTCTCCGTGAAGAAATACTTCCGGACATTGGTTCTGAGTCTTCCTCCCTGGAGTTTTAAATCATGACCCCTGATTCTGATTTTTTTCCAATGGAAAATGGTTGTTGTTGACTTTGGATCATTAAAACCTTTCAAGTAGCTGAAAGTCTGTATCATATGACCCCTGTTCCTCCTTACCTCCATGGTATACATATTTAGGTTCTTCAATCTCTCCTCATAAGTCATTCGATGAAGACCCTCCATCTTTTTGGTCGCCCTTCTCTGGACTGCCTCCATCCTGTCTCTGTCTCTTTTGAGATATGGTCTCCAGAACTGAACACAGTACTCCAGGTGAGGCCTCACCAAGGGCCTGTACAAGGGGATAATCACTTCCCTTTTCTTACTCGTTATTCCTCTCTGTGCAGCCCAGCATTCTTCTGACTTTAGCTATCGGCTTGTCGCATTGTTTTGCTGACTTCAGATCGTTAGACACTATCACCCCAAGGTCTCTGTCCTGCTCCGTGCACATCAGCCCTTCACCCCCCATCGAATACATTTCTTTTGGATTTCCACACCCCATATGCATGACTCTTCACTTCTTGGCAAAGAATCTCAGCTGCCATATCTTCGACCAGTCTTCCAGCTTCCTTACATCCCGTCTCATTTTCTCCACTCTTTCCGGCATGTCCACTCTGTTGCAGATCTTAATATCATCCGCAAATAGGCAAACCTTACCTTCTATCCCATCCGTGATGTCACTCACGAAGATATTGAACAGGACCGGTCCCAACACCGACCCTTGTGGTACTCCGCTCATCACCGCTCTCTCTTCCGAGTAAGTTCCATTTACCATCACACATTGTCTTCTGTCCTTCAACCAGTTTGTTATCCATGCCACCACTTGGCACTCACTCCCAAGCTTCTCATCATCATCATGGCTAACAGATTGTGCTGATGGACTGGACTAATGACTCTAGATCTCTCATCCTCACTCTTGCTTTTTTATGCTGGAGAACAGACTGCGAGTGGATGTCCTTGATCCCATAGAGGGGGGAAGGTCCTTCAGTGAAGGTGCAGGACTGGAGTGGCTTCAGAATGGTCTGGAACATGTCCTGTAGCCTGAGCCTATGTTATTTTATGATCCTAAGGCAGATGTCTGAACAGATTGTGCATTTCGGATGTCATGTTTGATGGCAGGACAGTGAGCACAGTCACTATGGTTGTCCATGAGGGATGTTTTAGTATTACAAGTAGACCATCCTTTGAAACCCCATGGCTTTCTTGTCAGCCATAGTAGGGAAGACGACATGTGCCTGGTTAAAGAAAAAAGTTTTCCTTTTAAACAAACATCCTCCCACTGGGGGAAGACAGAGTAGAACTGGAAAGGAAAATGGTGATAAGTGAGGGAGCTGCAAAGCAGTTGAGAGACATCGAGTTCAGTCTGTGGCTGCAGAGAAGACCATAGAGCCCTTGCTGTGGGCTGACTGCCAGGGCCTGCTCCTGCTCGGCTTCGTGGGACGATGTCTCACACATGTGGGACTGCCTCATCCTGCTTGTCCTCAGGACGCTTCCTCTTCTACGTCAAGTACTACGTCAAGTACTCAATGTCATCTACTTGGATTTCAGCAAAGCTTTTGATACGGTCCCGCACAGGAGATTGGTGAATAAAATGAGAAGCTTAGGAGTGAGTGCCGAGGTGGTGACCTGGATTGCAAACTGGTTGACGGACAGAAGACAATGTGTGATGGTAAATGGAACTTACTCTGAAGAGAGAGCGGTTTTAAGCGGTGTACCGCAAGGATCGGTGTTGGGACCTGTCCTGTTCAATATCTTTGTGAGTGACATTGCGGACGGGATAGAAGGTAAGGTTTGTCTTTTTGCGGATGACACTAAGATCTGCAACAGAGTGGACACGCCAGAAGGAGTGGAGAGAATGAGATGGGATCTAAGGAAGCTGGAAGAGTGGTCGAAGATATGGCAGCTGAGATTCAATGCCAAGAAGTGCAGAGTCATGCATATGGGGAATGGAAATCCAAATGAACTGTATTCGATGGGGGGAGAAAGCCTGATGTGCACGGAGCAGGAGAGAGACCTTGGGGTGATGGTGTCTAATGATCTGAAGTCGGCGAAACAATGTGACAAGGCGATAGCAAAAGCCAGAAGAATGCTGGGCTGCATAGAGGAATATCGAGTAAGAAAAGGGAAGTGATTATCCCCTTGTACAGGTCCTTGGTGAGGCCTCACCTGGAGTACTGTGTTCAGTTCTGGAGACCGTATCTCCAAAGAGACAGAGATAAGATGGAGGCGGACCAGAGAAGAGCAACCAAAAAGGTGGAAGGTCTTCATCGAATGACCTATGAGGAGAGATTGAAGAATCTAAATATGTATACCCTGGAGGAAAGGAGGAGCAGAGGTGATATGATACAGACTTTCAGATACTTGAAAGGTTTTAATGATCCAAAGACAACAACAAACCTTTTCAGTCGGAAAAAAATCAACAGAACCAGAGGTCACGATTTGAAGCTCCAGGGAGGAAGACTCAGAACCAATGTCAGGAAGTATTTCTTCACGGAGAGGGTGGTGGATGCCTGGAATGCCCTTCCGGAGGAAGTGGTGAAGACCAGAACTGTGAAGGACTTCAAAGGGGCAGGGGATAAACACTGTGGATCCATAAAGTCTAGAGGATGTGAATGAAGAGTAGGTGACTTTCGGGTATGACGGCTACTGCCTGGAGATAATACCCTTATTCAATATACATACACACGGTTAATGCAACTCCAACATTGCTCTAAGCTTCAATGGCAAGAGTAAATGTGGAGAAAAGGATTGCATTCACAAAAAAGCGGGGAGTAGCTTGCTTGTTACGGCGGTTACTACCCCAAACCAAATAAGCCTGATACTTCACTTTCAATGTATATCAGCACAACTCTCTGCTTCAACAGCAGGGGGAATGAAGAAAAGTGGATCTATATACAGACAACCAATAAGGACTGAATTACATAGGGTAAACAAATAAGCATGGGTGTAGCTTGCTTATTGCGGCGGTTACTACCCCTAACTAATTAAGCTAGATATTTCACTTAGATGCCGTTCCAACACTGCTCTCTGCATTAATGGTGGGGGTAGAAGGGAAATAGAACCAAAAGGTTACTGAGAGCCAAGAGAAACAGATAAGAATGAGAAAAAAAAATGCAAAGCTTGCTGGGCAGACTGGATGGGCCGTTTGGTCTTCTTCTGCCGTCATTTCTATGTTTCTATAAGTATATAAATGTTTTTTTGTTTCTTATGCATTGTGATTATTTCCTATGGGTTTTTCTGAAATTTGTCACTGTATTTTTTGTTTTCTATTTTCAGATTGTTTAATGTTCTAAACCATTTTCAGCAAATTGTTTTTGGAAGATGGTTAAGAAAACCAAAGAAATAAAAAATGAACTCTCGCCCTTCTCCTCTAAAATACCTCATAGGGCGTATGGTGGCCCCTCCTCTACCTGTATCCTATTGTTAGAAGCGGTACTGCACCGTCTTAGAAAATTATATAGCGAACACAAAGAGTTGGTGAAACAATTTCTGTTCTTTATTTTACGAACTTGCAAGTACGGGTGTCATAAGCAGGCACGCCCACAGAGCAAAAACAACTTACTATTGTCATTCACTTATCCTTTTACTCCTCCCCATCTCAGGATCCTCAGCCTATCCAATGCCTTCATTTCAGTGTTACCTCTGCTTCAGGCATTTTCTCATGCATCTCAAACTTTCCATTTTCCTTATTTTGCTTAACCAACATATTCTAATGCCAGGTTTCAACTTTCCATTTTAACCTATTGTTTCTGTGTCTTTTTCATATCTGCCTACTTGCTGTTCTTAAATGGCTATTTTTCTTGTTATTTTCAATGCTATGAGAAAGTCTTAGTTCTTTTGTTAGTTTCGTTCAGCTATGAGAAAGTCTTTGTTAAAATCAGTTACAAGGAGGGATGTGGGAGGAGATTCATCCTTACACATTCCTTTCCTTGTCTGTAACTATATGTGCCAGCCGTAGCACAATGTATTATGCTGTGCAGGTTGTGTTTCTCAGCAAGAAGGGGGAAGGGGGAAGAGAAGGGGGGCTGGTTAGGTTTTAGCAACTCGGCCTGCTACAGCTAGAGATTTCTAAACATCTTTAATATAATAAAGGAATATAATTCTACTTCTATATTGTATTTACCATCTGTAATAGCAACACTAGTGAGCTCTAGCTCACAATTCCTCCCTCTCTCTTTATCAACTTGTTGCTATTACATTCACAGTTTTTCGAAAGTTGCTTCTAAGGTCTCAAGCATTTGCTGAGCCTTCTGTATTTCTAATTCCTCAGTGTCATCTAGCAATCGCATTGCCTCAACATATGGAGGAGGCCCTAGGGGCATTTTCTTAGTAATTGCAGTTTCTATTAATCTGTGCACCAATCCTCGCACACATGGGATAATGCAACATCCTAATTCCACTAAAACTCCTACAACTACTATGAAGGAGGTGAATACTGACACAATTACATTTTTCCATTTTCCAGACCCTGCTTCCAACCATTGCATGAATGATGTATCAACCCCAGAGTTTTCTGCCAGTTCATCTGCTAGGGTAGTGAGACCCTGTAAAGCTCGTGTAATTGTGCCATCTGGGGCAGTGTGATTGGGTATATAAGTGTATTGGGTTATTGGGTATATAAGTGTATTGGGTATATAGTGCAGCATTCTCCTCCTAACATTACACATACTCCACCTTTTTCAGCTAACATCATATCTAAGGCCATCCTGTTTTCCCAGGCCATCCTACTAGTGGCATCTAATTGTTCTGCAATTCCTTTTATTGCCTCCCATGTGTAACTAATAAATCTCTGTTGATTGTAATTAACCAAATCTACATTTTTATTGATTGTGGCCCACCAGAAGAGGGCGGACTCAAACCCTGCTGCTATTTGATTCCGGGCTTTTAATTCATCGGGGACTCCTCGTGGCTCTCCTATTGAGTCTAAATATACCCTTTCATCAAAGGATGTCCCTAAACTACCCCTTTTTATTCTTTTGTACTCTTTCTTTTCTTTTTTTTTTAAATGTCAGGGTAAATGGAATTGCCAATCGTATTACTGCACAAGTGCCAGTCCAATTAGTGGGCAGTGTAGGTCGTATCGCTCTTCCTCCGCAGTACCACCAGAAGTCTGCTCTAGCTACTCGAGTAGTTCCTGACCTCCATTAATCCTGCCACATTCCATGTTGCAGTACAGGTGTCCAATTCTCCCACTTGTTGATTGAATCCTAACCCCCGCCGTGAGAGGCAGGCAGTGTGGTTCCCAGTACTTGGGGAGATACTGGAGGTACCTGCTGCTCTTTATGTGGCTTCAGGACTGGGAATTGAAGAGCCAGAGACTTACAGGTGGTGTTGTTCCAAGCCATTTCGTCTTGATATAATGCCAGGATGCATTTCAGTCCTTCTGGGTTGTTGTTCCAACCAAAAGGAAATGGCACTATCTTCGCTGTAGGTTTCCCAGGGATTTCACAGTGTATTTTATCCATTCTACCCAGGCATTTACCTCCCCAGATCCTGTTTCTGCTTCAGTGGTCTGGCTTAGGTCCTTTATAGTTATTACTTTCACTACCTTGGGATCACTTAATGGGGTCTAAATGGTTGAATCCCAGGCATTATTGTGGATCTAGTATCAAAGTTTGGGGTTTCTTCAATCAATATCTGAAAGCAGCAGGCTAATGGGTCCTTCCCATTTACTGCTATACCCATCCCAAACGTTTTAGTGTGTAGTTCCCCTCTTTTTGTTTTGGCCTTGGTGACTGTCAAATAAATGTGATTACATTTCTTGTCAAAACATTGTGGGTCAATTGTGCCTTTAACTATGGAAATTAACTGTCTCACTTCTCTGTCTCTGTATCCAGCTGATGAAACCCATCCCTCTGCCTCTGTCGTCCACCCCACTTGCTCCCAGGTGGGGCAATATGTAGTATAGCACATATACTCGTCACTCCCTGCATATGATCGCGGATACTGAACATTTCCACAATCTATTAATTGGCACACATCAAACACAGCTGTTTGGGGCTGGTCTGTGGCCTTCATGCTTATTGTAAACTTTACAGGGCCCCCATACTCATCTGTCCAATACTGAGAGTCTCCTTGGCCAAGGACCCTGGCGTAACCACCCCTGACCCCAGATTCTACCCCTGGACATCCTTCTTTCCATTGTCCATGTCGATCTTCTTCTTTCTTGGGTTAAGGCGCACATAACTGTCCCCTCTATATACCTCCCCTTGTTCTCTTTCTTTTCCCCCACACAATCTTTCTCTATAAACTCCAGCAAAAGAAAATGAAATCAATTACAAAAATTGGTGTGAATATCTCAATTCCTAATTCCTTTGTCTACATAAGGACTGGAGGTTTAAGCAGATTTCTTAAGGAAAATACCGACTTATGGCCCCTATAGTGGGAGCCAAAGGTTCGCCTATGAAAATTAATTCGAAATATTTGAGGGCTCTATTTCTCTCTTCCTTAAGAAATAGCACAGGTGCCTTCGACCTCCCAAGTCCTTATAGGTAGTGCGCCAGACTGTTACCAGTTCCCCAGGGTTAGGTCTAATTAGTGACACATCCCCATTCCCCTTAATCCATAAAAATCCCCCTCCCACACTATGAATGCTCCTGCTCCTGTAGTCCATGTGTCTAGCAATGGTTCACACAATCTGTTAGATCTGGTCACAGGATCCCAAAAAGGATTATCATCAGGACCGGGATCCCAGCCCAAAGACAGTGTTCAGAACACAACGTTCATGCAAACTTTCTGGTCTTTTCTAGTAATTTTTCTCTTAAGTGGATGGTCTGTGCTGGTCACCACTGTGCACTGGGAAGGATCTGCAGGCAGCTCCACGGGGCCCTTGACTCGGGATTGGCGAGTCCACCCTTTCTCAGCTGTCCGCACCTCCGTTTCTGTAGTCAGAAGGATTTGGCACGGTCCTTCCCACTTTGGCTGTAACCTGGACTCCTTCCACACCTTTATCAGCACCCAGTCTCCAGGCCGGAACCGGTGCACCGCAGAGTCCAGTGGAGACGTCTGGGCCAATAGCCCCTTTTCCCTTAAATGAGATAAAAAGAAGAAAGTGCCAGTACACAATTCTTTTAAACATAGGTCCTTTGCTTCGAATACTGGTATTTCTGCAGCCCCTCCCAGATAGGGCAATCCAAACATCATCTCATAGGGAGATACTCCCCTATCCTTCCTGGGGTGGGTCCTTACCCGTAGCAATGCCAGGGGTAAGCACTTAGAAACCAGAATGTCCTGGACTAACAATTTTAGAAATTTTCTGTTTCAGAGTCTAATTCATCCTTTCCACTTTTCCAGAAAATTGTGGAGTATGAAAGTACCAATTGAGTCTCAGTCCCTCCATTACCCTCTGTAGGACTTTGAGGGTGAAATGACTCCCCTGATCTGAGGCAATGTGTTCAACCAGCCCATATCATGGGATGATTTGTTCCAAGAGCACTTTAGTAACCCCCTGTGCTGCAGCTGAGGCCATAGAAAAAGCCTCAGCCTATCCATGAAATGATCTACAACTACCAGTAATAACTTGAGTCGCTGGGACAGGGGCAGCTCAGTAAAATCTATTTGTATACTTTGAAAAGGCCTTAGGTCTGGATCCCTTCCCCCTGGGACTGTTTTTCTCAAAATTCTCCCAGTGATTTCCTGACGTCTGGGACACCTCTCACATATCTGTTTAGCCACTGTATAAATACCTATGCAACCACATTTTCTAAGGACTGCATCGCAGAGAGCCTGAGCTCCCCTATGTCTCCCCCTGGTGGAGGATTGCCATCATTTCCTGTACGAGTGGCTTGTTTAGCATCTGTCTCCCCTCGGGGAGGAGCCAGGCCCCTGCTTCGTTCTGAACTGCCTCTGTCTCGGCGAGCTCAGCTTTTTCTTGTAAGTTAAACTCTGGCATAGCCCTGATTGGGGATAAAGCTGGTACCAATGTATACAGACTTATGCCTTCCTTTCTCAGCGCTGCCTCCTTAGCAGCCCCATCTGCCATCCGATTCCCCCTTGCCTCTGGGGTGCTGGCTTTTTGATGCCCAGGTACCTGTACAACTGCTACCTCCCTTGGTAGCATCACATTTTCCAATAGCTGGGTAACCAGATCCTCAGGTACTAGTTCCTTCCTTACCCCTGCTATTTATTAAGCCTCTTTCCTTCCAAATGTTTCCATATCGTGAGTCTGTATCCACTGTTCCTTCCTTTCCTTTAATCAGCTGCAGTGCTCTATCCAGGGCATATAACTCACAGGTCTGAGCTGACGGCAGCCTCCCTGACTCTGTCACCTCCACAGTCTCCCCGACCACTGCAGCATTCCCACTATGCCATTTCCCTTGAAATCACTTGGATAATCCGTCCACAAATAACCTTATTCCCTTGCTGCAGGGGTTTATAAGCCAGGTGCATTCTCACTTTAGTCTGGTATTCAGTGATATCCAGGCAGTTACGTGTAACATCTGTCCCATCCCCCTCCCCCTTTGAGAGGAAAGCTGCCGGATTTGTGCAAGGATCTGTAGCTGGAACTAAATCATTCTGCTCTAGCAACATAGCTTCATACTTCATATTCTGGAGTCTGTGAGGCCCCTACGAGCTCGCTGCGTCAGAATGGACCTGGCCGAGTGTGGGGTGCTCACCACTAACGCTCCCCCAAACATCAATATTCTGCTTTCTTTCACCAATACAGCTGTCGCTGCAACAGCCTGAATGCAACTCGGCCGTCCCCTGGATACTGGGTCCAGTAATTTGGAGAGAAACGCTACCGGCTGTCTTTTCCCTCTCCAGGTCTGTGTAAGCACTCCCAGTGCTGTCCCATCATCTATAGCTGCAAACAGATGAAAAGGTTTCTCTAAAGAGGGGAAAGCCAGGACAGGGGCAGAGATGAAATCCTTTTTCACACCCTCTATCACCTCTTCCTCCTCTTTTGACCGCCTTAGATTTGCTCCTTCCTCAGTCGGTTTAGCATAGAGAGATTTAGTTTTCTGTGCATATGAATCTATCCCGATTCTACAGTTCCCTGTTAATCCCAGGAATTTCCTTAATTCCTTCTTAGTCTTTGGTATGGGCACTTCTATTATTCCTTTAATTCATTCAAATCAAATGTCCTGAGTATTTTATTTCTTCTCCTAGATATTGTAATTATGATTTAGACACCCTCAGCCCTTGCTTCCCTAGGAAAGTCCATAATTAATTTGTGGCTTCTCTCACATTCTGCTGTTTCTTTTCCTGAAATCAGTAACCATCCACATATTGTAAGAGGTGTATTCCCGAGGGCAACACGAATTCCCCTAGAACCTGCTCCAGAACCTGTCCAACCAGGTCCGGGGACTCCGTGAAACCCTGGGGAAGATCCTTCCATCGCAATCATTGTTTTCTCCCTGAATCCGGGTTTTCCCATTCAAAGCCAAAGAAATCTCGACTTTCCTCAGCTAAGGGAGGTAAATGCCTCTAGGAGGCACTTCTTACTGCAGAATGAACTGCAAAGCTGATCAACATATTTTATTTTACCCTGCAATCAGGTTATTGGCAAAACACTTTCCTGATGAATATGTAAATGTATGGCCTGGAGCCAGAGCTTGCAGCAGCTCCTGTATCTACTGAACAACCATTCTCCTCTTTTTCTGGTCCTACCTTTAAATTTACCAAGGGCCCTTATCAGGACTTTAGCATTAGTAGCCCCTGTCTCTCCTATTTCCATGAACTCAGCCGGGGAGAAAATGTTCTCCTCTTTGTATATCCGGGGCACTTCCCTTTTAAAGTGCCCTACTTGTCCGCACTCGGTTCCATCCTCCCCTGAACCCAGGGCTCATACTGAAGCCCCTGCCTCTGGTATAGAAAGAGGTTTCCCCTGACCTCCTTCCCCATGTGTTTCTTCTAACACTGTGACAGAAAATTGTTCTCCTTCTACTCCTGAAAGCTTCAACCTTTGAGACCTTATACTGACCCCTACTGGTAGGTTTAGCACTGAAAATCTGGCAGCTCCGGTATCCACTAAAAAAAGGCTATTTCCTCCTTCTCCAGTAGGACTAAAAGTAAGTAGCCCCTGACCCTCCCTTAATCGCTCTCTCTCTTCTCTCAGCATTTGGGGACGCTCTCTCTTAAAGTGCAATGAAAACCCCCTGCCCCATTAGGATCTCTTCCTTCTCCGGCTTCCTGGGGCGAGGGGATACCATCCCTCTCAACCCCCTTATGCCAGGGGTAGCGAGCCCTGGACTTTATTGAAGTTTCCTTGCCTCCTTTCCTCCTGGACTGAAGCTTCTTTCTTCCTGGCCTCGGGATCCCATCCCTGCTGGCCCTGTTCCTCTAGTGCTCCCCTCTCCCAAGGGAGCCTTTTTCTATTTGTTTTCCTGCGGGCAAGTGGGGAGCTTTTTCATTGCACTATCCCTGCTTCTCTTCCTCTCTCCTCTCTGTGCTTCTTTCAGTAACTCCTCTATGGATACAGGGGTCTGAGTCCCCTGGTCGTTCTGATTTCTCCTAGCCCCAGATACCGCTCTGTATCCTTTATTAACTGCTGTAATTCTTTATCTAGCCTCGAGGTACCGTGCCGGTGCCTTTATCCCTCCCTTTCCTGTCCTTCTCTCTGTTCTCTAGCTGTCACTTCTACTGCGTCCCAGTTTACTGTGGGATCATCTTCAGACTCTCACAAACCCTCTTAACTATTGGGTGTGCGTCTGATTCCCCGACACCTGCACTCTCATACGCTGGGGGAGGGGAAGGAGCACTAGGGAGTGCTTGCACCGGATCAAACTGTGGCAAGTGAGCCAGGGGTTCCCATTTCTTTCCCTCTATTTCCCCAGGGAAGGTCATTTTTAGGAACTGTCTTAGGTTCTGATATTTTAATGGGCAACATGTTTTCCCTGCTGCCTGTCCAGTAGGCGGCATATTCCGCCTCCTCCTGAGAAAGCGGTGTTTTCCTATTTACATACATATTTAATGTCTGACATAACCGATTCTCATCTGCCCCATATGTTTGGCCAAAACAGTGCCGGCTGTTTTACACTCTGCCTGGGCCATTTAAAACAATAATATTTTATCATTTTCTTTTTATTTCTTGTACAAGACCTGTCCTCCCAGGACCCTGACATCCTCCCCATCTGGAGGGGAATGTCTGAGGGGTCTTCTCAAGTCCGCCCCCCTTTCTTATCATCTCTGGCCATTTTATTTTTCATTGTGAACTCTCTGAAGCCCTCTAATCTCCATTCCCGTCATAGCCATCTCTGGCTTTCCTCCCCGTGTCCACGGCACATCTCAAATCCTTTCACCCTTCAAGGTTCACAGTCCCAACCAGCAACGTAATACTTAATAGTCATTTTCCTTACCTTGCTTCGTGCATGAAGTTGCCTGGTTGAAGCTAGCTGTGCCTACTTGTCCTTTAAAATTGTTTCACCAAGTTCACTGCCACGGGACCATTTGCCAGTCCAGACACCGACCCCGGTGCCGACTCGAGGACTGTTGAAAACTGCAACAGGCGCGCCTTCCTTTCCTCGGCACCCGACCCTCGGTGCCTGAGATAGCTCAAATCCCGGACGAGCCCCCAAGCTCTTAGAAGCGGTACTGCACCGCCTTAGAAAATTATATAGTGAACACAAAGAGTTGGTGAAACAATTTCTGTTCTTTATTTTACGAACTTGCAAGTACGGGTGTCATAAGCAGGCACGCCCACAAAGCAAAAACAACTTACTATTGTACATTTGCTTATCCTTTTACTCCTCCCCATCTCAGGATCCTCAGCCTATCCAATGCCTTCATTTCAGTGTTACCTCTGCTTCAGGCATTTTCTCATGCATCTCAAACTTTCCATTTTCCTTATTTTGCTTAACTAACATATTCTAATGCCAGGTTTCAACTTTCAATTTTAACCTATTGTTTCTGTGTCTTTTTCATATCTGCCTACTTGCTGTTCTTAAATGGCTATTTTTCTTGTTAGTTTTAATGCTATGAGAAAGTCTTAGTTCTTTTGTTAGTTTCGTTCAGCTATGAGAAAGTCTTTGTTAAAATCAGTTACAAGGAGGGATGTGGGAGGAGATTCATCCTTACACACTCCTTTCCTTGTCTGTAACTATATGAGCCGGCCGTAGCACAATGTATTATGCTGTGCAGGTTGTGTTTCTCAGCAAGAAGGGGGAAGGGGGAAGAGAAGGGGGGCTGGTTAGGTTTTAGCAACTCGGCCTGCTACAGCTAGAGATTTCTAAACATCTTTAATATAATAAAGGAATATAATTCTACTTCTATATTGTATTTACCATCTGCAATAGCAACACTAGTGAGCCCTAGCTCACACTATTGATAAAGTGACCTCCAGAACTGGACACAATACTCCAAGAGCTCAATTGTAAAAGCGTTGCTCACGCCAAAATGATTATAATCGCTTATGTGAGCCGTGCGTGAGAGCGCGGATTATATGCCTGAGCAAGCAATAGGGGGAGAGAAAAGGGGTGGGGGTGGGTGTCGTGGTGCGAGGCCAGCAGTTACATGCGGAATTCCCTATTTTAAAAGCGGAGGCCGCAGTGCCCGGTGACTTGTTCCCGGCGTAACTTTATGGCTGCTCCTGATGAGCTGCAAGTCTGCAGATTCACATTTTAGGGCTTACATAAGTCAACTGGGGAGCATGCAGGATGAAGAAGCAGAGGGGTCCGAAGAACCTCGAGACTGACTGGGGATGTCGCATGCAAGCAGGTTTTAAAATCCCCTTACATAACATGCGTTAGAGCCGGCCACGTCCTATGGAAGATACATGAAGTGGGTTTGCTGGATTAGGAGCAGACTTACGCATGACAGGTGTATTTTAAATCATTTGCATGTTGGTTTCAAAATTAGCCTGCAAGTGAATTCTACAGAGGTGGAAACGTTCCTTCTGGGCAGGGAAAAGCAGTGGAAGGCATAGACTGATAACATTTAGTTTGTACTTTTGAGGTAAATAGATGCAAAGATATTAAAAAGATGTTCTCTATGTGAGAGAGGATTTTTATACGTAATTTGTTTCCTTCACTGTATTAATTCCCTATTAGGTCCCCTTATACTAGAGGGATGGTTTGGTGCCAGATGTGCTTCAGATCCAGGATGTTACCCCTGCAGGGGGATCAACCAAGTGCCCAAGAATAAGGAAGTGAAAGGCTCCACCAATGCCAGCTCATTGCTGTAAGAAGCGCAGCTCCTGGCCGTGTGTGAGAGTCACGTTCACACCAAGGGTTCACCAGCGGCGCCCTCATCATAGCCATCATGAAAAGTTCACAACTGCGGAGACTTCCTGTCCTGCTACAGCAGAAATGAACATTTATCAGGGCTGCCAACTGTCGATTAAAAAAAAAAGAACAACAAATGACATCTGTAAAACTAATTTCATGTGAATAAAAATGCATTGGTGCCAGGGTGGGCCTCTGGTATTGTGGACGCAATACTCACGAGCCCAGGGCTGCATCCCAGTGCATAACGGGGCAAATCCCATGTCTGTAAAACAGTGAGGCAGTCCCTGAAGACCTGGCAGGCTGAACTAAAACACATTTTCGTGGGTTGGAAGTTGGCACCAGAGACAGAAAAGAATATCCCAGACAGCAGCATAGTGTGTGGTGCAGCAGGCAGTGGTCAGAAACGAGCAGAGTGCCAGCAGTTCCTGTACCTGTACATTTATTTACAGCAGTCGTACACACAGCAGCAGCACCTGCATCGCACGCTTACACTCAGCATTACGTGCAGGAGTACAGCCAGAGAAAGAGACACATTTAAATAAACATTCTTTAAAGCACTTTTCTATCTGCAAGTGAACTGCATGTTTGCTGTATATTCCCAAGGTTTGCCTTAGTTTGCAAGAGCAGTCAGTCAGTGCACAGAAACCCGAGCCAGTCACACAACCAGCAGAGTAAGGCGGGCCCGTCCTCCCTGGAAGCTCCAGAGCCACTCTAGCAGTTTCTATGAAAAAGCTTTCACAAAGAATCTGATAAAAGGAGCCTGCCCTGCGAGCAGCTTGTCAGCTCGCCCTGCAGGTGCATAGGCTCAGATGCTCAGCTCTTGCATCCACACCAGGGCAGAACATGCAGCGGGAGACGGGAAAGCCCGCGGAAAAGTCAGAATCATCCTGTAATCACACGTTGGTGGCTCCAGTCTTTTCTTCATACTGATTAAAGCAGATTAATTGAAAGTAGCAGCAGGAAACACCTCATTACAGACAGAGGGCCGGATGTAATAAACTTCTTTTCTCACAGACATGGAAAAACTGCTTAATCTCCGAGTGTTGTAAGGGAGCCAACGCTGCTTATCTTCTTAAACCGGTTAGCAGCGGTAACAGCGATAAAGTTTTTCTGTTCAAAAAAGAAGAGAGAAAACTCAGTTGCCTAAGCATGCTTCAAAAACATCTGCTCTCACAATATATAATCCCAGCAAGAGGCAGCGAGGGAGCGGTGCAGGATTACTGGATATAATGGGAGGTCACAGCTCCTGCAGTCCCAGCCTCTCCCAGCAAGAGGCAGTGCAGGGAGCGGTGCAGGATTACTGGATATGAGGGGAGGTCACAGCTCCTGCAGTCCCAGCCTCTCCCAGCAGGAGGCAGTGTAGGGAATGGTGCAGGATTACTGGATATAATGGGAGGTCACAGCTCCTGCAGTCCCAGCCTCTCTCAGCAGGAGGCAGTGCAGGGAATGGTGCAGGATTACTGGATATAATGGGAGGTCACAGCTCCTGCAGTCCCAGCCTCTCCCAGCAGGAGGCAGTGCAGGGAATGGTGCAGGATTACTGGATATAATGGGAGGTCACAGCTCCTGCAGTCCCAGCCTCTCCCAGCAGGAGGCAGTGCAGGGAATGGTGCAGGATTACTGGATATAATGGGAGGTCACAGCTCCTGCAGTCTCAGCCTCTCCCAGCAGGAGGCAGTGCAGGGAATGGTGCAGGATTACTGGATATGAGGGGAGGTCACAGCTCCTGCAGTCCCAGCCTCTCCCAGCAGGAGGCAGTGCAGGGAATGGTGCAGGATTACTGGATATGAGGGGAGGTCACAGCTCCTGCAGTCCCAGCCTCTCCCAGCAGGAGGCAGTGCAGGGAATGGTGCAGGATTACTGGATATAATGGGAGGTCACAGCTCCTGCAGTCTCAGCCTCTCCCAGCAGGAGGCAGTGCAGGGAATGGTGCAGGATTACTGGAATATGAGGGGAGGTCACAGCTCCTGCAGTCCCAGTCTCTCCCAGCAGGAGGCAGTGCAGGGAATGGTGCAGGATTACTGGATATGAGGGGAGGTCACTACTCCTGCAGTCCCAGCCTCTCCCAGCAGGAGGCAGTGTAGGGAATGGTGCAGGATTACTTGATATGAGGGAAGGTCACAGCTCCTGCAGTCCCAGCCTCTCCCAGCAGGAGGCAGTGTAGGGAATGGTGCAGGATTACTGGATATGAGGGAAGGTCACAGCTCCTGCAGTCCCAGCCTCTCCCAGCAGGAGGCAGTGTAGGGAATGGTGCAGGATTACTGGATATGAGGGAAGGTCACAGCTCCTGCAGTCCCAGCCTCTCCCAGCAGGAGGCAGTGCAGGGAATGGTGCAGGATTACTGGATATGAGGGGAGGTCACAGCTCCTGCAGTCCCAGCCTCTCCCAGCAGGAGGCAGTGCAGGGAATGGTGCAGGATTACTGGATATGAGGGAGGTCACAGCTCCTGCAGTCCCAGCCTCTCCCAGCAGGAGGCAGTGCAGGGAATGGTGCAGGATTACTGGATATGAGGGAGGTCACATGTCCTGCAGTCCCAGCCTCTCCCAGCAGGAGGCAGTGCAGGGAATGGTGCAGGATTACTGGATATGAGGGGAGGTCACAGCTCCTGCAGTCCCAGCCTCTCCCAGCAGGAGGCAGTGCAGGGAATGGTGCAGGATTACTGGATATAATGGGAGGTCACTGCTCCTGCAGTCCCAGCCTCTCCCAGCAGGAGGCAGTGTAGGGAATGGTGCAAGGATTACTGGATATAATGGGAGGTCACAGCTGCTGCAGTCCCAGCCTCTCCCAGCAGGAGGCAGTGTAGGGAATGGTGCAGGATTACTGGATATGAGGGAGGTCACAGCTCCTGCAGTCCCAGCCTCTCCCAGCAGGAGGCAGTGTAGGGAATGGTGCAGGATTACTGGATATGAGGGGAGCTCACAGCTCCTGCAGTCCCAGCCTCTCCCAGCAGGAGGCACTGTAGGGAATGGTGCAGGATTACTGGATATGAGGGGAGCTCACAGCTCCTGCAGTCCTAGCCTCTCCCAGCAGGAGGCACTGTAGGGAATGGTGCAGGATTACTGGATATGAGGGGAGCTCACAGCTCCTGCAGTCCCAGCCTCTCCCAGCAGGAGGCAGTGCAGGGAATGGTGCAGGATTACTGGATATGAGGGAGGTCACAGCTCCTGCAGTCCCAGCCTCTCCCAGCAGGAGGCAGTGTAGGGAATGGTGCAGGATTACTGGATATAATGGGAGGTCACAGCTCCTGCAGTCCCAGCCTCTCCCAGCAGGAGGCAGTGCAGGGAATGGTGCAGGATTACTGGATATAATGGGAGGTCACAGCTCCTGCAGTCCCAGCCTCTCCCAGCAGGAGGCAGTGCAGGGAATGGTGCAGGATTACTGGATATAATGGGAGGTCACAGCTCCTGCAGTCCCAGCCTCTCCCAGCAGGAGGCAGTGTAGGGAATGGTGCAGGATTACTAGATATAATGGGAGGTCACAGCTCCTGCAGTCCCAGCCTCTCCCAGCAGGAGGCAGTGCAGGGAATGGTGCAGGATTACTGGATATAATGGGAGGTCACAGCTCCTGTAGTCCCAGCCTCTCCCAGCAGGAGGCAGTGCAGGGAATGGTGCAGGATTACTGGATATGAGGGGATTTCACAGCTCCTGCAGTCCCAGTCTCTCCCAGCAGGAGGCAGTGCAGGGAATGGTGCAGGATTACTGGATATGAGGGGAGGTCACAGCTCCTGCAGTCCCAGCCTCTCCCAGCAGGAGGCAGTGCAGGGAATGGTGCAGGATTACTGGATATGATGGGAGGTCACAGCTCCTGCAGTCCCAGCCTCTCCCAGCAGGAGGCAGTGCAGGGAATGGTGCAGGATTACTGGATATAATGGGAGGTCACAGCTCCTGCAGTCCCAGCCTCTCCCAGCAGGAGGCAGTGCAGGGAATGGTGCAGGATTACTGGATATAATGGGAGGTTTCAGTTCCTGCAGTCCCAGCCTCTCCCAGCAGGAGTTTCTGTAGGAAATGGAGCTGGATTTTGGGCTGCTTAAATCTCTGCCAGTCTCAGCCTCTTCTAGAAGGAGAGCTGTGGGGGATGTGTCTGATGGGAAAGAAGAGTTGCTGGGGCTGGGATACCTCGTGTGATGTCAAGCCGAGTGTGTGATTAAGTTATGCTGCGTATTCCAGATCACAGGGCTAGTTGTGTAAGGAAGTAGAGCCCTCACCTTCCAGCGCCTGCGTGTCATGTACTTCCTCAGCTCAATCTGCGACTTCAGGAGCCGGTTACATTGCTTGGCTTTCTCTGCAAAGTTGTTGAGCCACGGGTGACGCAGACATTGTGCTGCACTCATGCGTCCGCTGTCATAGCAAGGCATAAAGGAAAAGGTATTTATTTTAATTTTAAAATTCTTATATACCACCTATAGTGGAGCATCCATTCTATGCAGTTCTATATATATATATATATCAGTAAAATCACAGAGCTCATGTAACACACTCTTCTGGAGAGAGAAATCCCCCACAGGCCCCTGGTGATTATTCTTCTGGAGACTTGTAGCTCTATCCTGCTGTCGTGAGAAGCGTAAGCCTCATCTCTCTGACTGAAATAACCAGCTCAGCTCAGACATGGCATGAAATGCCCTCAACAACCTCTGGAAGGTGGCAAAGTCTGGCCACTCCCAGGGAGCAGAAACCAGGCCTCAGAATCCAATCCAGCTCCTCCTCATGACAGTGAATAACAGCAGGACAGCCCAGACTACCTGTGATCACCCAACAGGAGCCCTCCTGGAGATTATTACACAAGAGGCCCCTCCCCCATGCACTCCTTGTGATTATTACACAAGAGACCCTTCCCCATGGACTCCTGGAGATTATTACACAAGAGACCCTTCCCCTATGCACTCCTGGTGATTATTACACAAGAGACCCTTCCCCATGGACTCCTGGAGATTAATACACAAGAGACCCTTCCCCCATGGACTCCTGGAGATTATTACACAAGAGACCCTTCCCCATGGACTCCTGGAGATTATTACACAAGAGACCCTTCCCCCATGGACTCCTGGAGATTATTACACAAGAGACCCTTCCCCCATGCACTCCTGGTGATTATTACACAAGAGACCCTTCCCCCATGGACTCCTGGTGATTATTACACAAGAGGCCCTTCCCCCATGCACTCCTGGTGATTATTACACAAGAGGCCCTTTCCCCATGGACTCCTGGTGATTATTACACAAGAGACCCTTCCCCCATGCACTCCTGGAGATTATTACACAAGAGACCCTTCCCCCATGCACTCCTGGTGATTATTACACAAGAAACCCTTCCCCCATGCACTCCTGGTGATTATTACACAAGAGGCCGTTCCCCCATGGACTCCTGGTGATTATTACACAAGAGGCCCTTCCCCCATGGACTCCTGGTGATTATTACACAAGAGGCCCTTCCCCCATGGACTCCTGGTGATTATTACACAAGAGACCCTTCCCCCATGGACTCCTGGTGATTATTACACAAGAGACCCTTCCCCCATGGATTCCTGGTGATTATTACACGAGGCCCTTCCCCCATGGACTCCTGGTGATTATTACACAAGAGGCACTTCCCCCATGGACTCCTGGTGATTATTACACAAGAGGCCCTTCCCCCATGCACTCCTGGTGATTATTACACAAGAGGCCCCTCCCCCATAGATTCCTGGTGATTATTACACAAGAGACCCTTCCCCATGGACTCCTGGTGATTATTACACAAGAGGCCCTTCCCCCATGCACTCCTGGTGGTTATTACACAAGAGGCCTCTCCCCCATAGATTCCTGGTGATTATTAGATAATAAGGGGCATTCCCAGGATTCTCAGTGATAATGAGACAGGAGGCCCCTCCCCCATAGATTCCCGGTGATTATTAGATAAGAGGCATTCCCAGGATTCTCAGCGATAATGAGACAGGAGGCCCCTCCCCCATAGATTCCCGGTGATTATTAGATAATAAGAGACATTCCCAGGATTCTCAGTGATAATGAGACAGGAGGCCCCTCCCCCATAGATTCCCGGTGATTATTAGATAATAAGAGGCATTCCCAGGATTCTCAGTGATAATGAGATGGGAGGCCCCTCCCCCATAGATTCCCGGTGATTATTAGATAATAAGGGGCATTCCCAGGATTCTCAGTGATAATGAGACGGGAGGCCCCTCCCCCATAGATTCCCGGTGATTATTAGATAATAAGAGGCATTCCCAGGATTCTCAGTGATAATGAGACGGGAGGCCCCTCCCCCATAGATTCCCGGTGATTATTAGATAATAAGGGGCATTCCCAGGATTCTCAGCGATAATGAGACGGGAGGACCCTCCCCCATAGATTCCCGGTGATTATTAAATAATAAGGGGCATTCCCAGGATTCTCAGCGATAATGAGACAGGAGGCCCCTCCCCCATAGATTCCTGGTGATTATTAGATAATAAGAGGCATTCCCAGGATTCTCAGTGATAATGAGACTGGAGGCCCCTCCCCCATAGATTCCCGGTGATTATTAGATAATAAGAGGCATTCCCAGGATTCTCAGTGATAATGAGACAGGGGGTTCCTCCCCCATAGATTCCCGGTGATTATTAGATAATAAGAGACATTCCCAGGATTCTCAGTGATAATGAGACAGGAGGCCCCTCCCCCATAGATTCCCGGTGATTATTAGATAATAAGAGACATTCCCAGGATTCTCAGTGATAATGAGACAGGAGGCCCCTCCCCCATAGATTCCCGGTGATTATTAGATAATAAGAGGCATTCCCAGGATTCTCAGTGATAATGAGACAGGGAGGTCCCTCCCCCATAGATTCCTGGTGATTATTAGATAATAAGAGGCATTCCCAGGATTCTCAGTGATAATGAGACAGGAGACCCCTCCCCCATAGATTCCCGGTGATTATTAGATAATAAGAGGCATTCCCAGGATTCTCAGTGATAATGAGACAGGAGACCCCTCCCCCATAGATTCCCGGTGATTATTAGATAATAAGAGGCATTCCCAGGATTCTCAGTGATAATGAGACAGGAGGCCCCTCCCCCATAGATTCCCGGTGATTATTAGATAATAAGAGGCATTCCCAGGATTCTCAGTGATAATGAGACGGGAGGCCCCTCCCCCATAGATTCCTGGTGATTATTAGATAATAAGAGGCATTCCCAGGATTCTCAGTGATAATGAGACAGGGGGTTCCTCCCCCATAGATTCCTGGTGATTATTAGATAATAAGAGGCATTCCCAGGATTCTCAGTGATAATGAGACAGGAGGCCCCTCCCCCATAGATTCCCGGTGATTATTAGATAATAAGAGGCATTCCCAGGATTCTCAGTGATAATGAGACAGGAGGCCCCTCCCCCATAGATTCCTGGTGATTATTAGATAATAAGAGGCATTCCCAGGATTCTCAGTGATAATGAGATGGGAGGCCCCTCCCCCATAGATTCCCGGTGATTATTAGATAATAAGAGGCATTCCCAGGATTCTCAGTGATAATGAGACAGGGGGTTCCTCCCCCATAGATTCCTGGTGATTATTAGATAATAAGAGGCATTCCCAGGATTCTCAGTGATAATGAGACAGGAGGCCCCTCCCCCATAGATTCCTGGTGATTATTAGATAATAAGAGGCATTCCCAGGATTCTCAGTGATAATGAGACAGGAGACCCCTCCCCCATAGATTCCCGGTGATTATTAGATAATAAGAGGCATTCCCAGGATTCTCAGTGATAATGAGACAGGAGGCCCCTCCCCCATAGATTCCCGGTGATTATTAGATAATAAGAGGCATTCCCAGGATTCTCAGTGATAATGAGACGGGAGGCCCCTCCCCCATAGATTCCTGGTGATTATTAGATAATAAGAGGCATTCCCAGGATTCTCAGTGATAATGAGACGGGAGGCCCCTCCCCCATAGATTCCTGGTGATTATTAGATAATAAGAGGCATTCCCAGGATTCTCAGTGATAATGAGACGGGAGGCCCCTCCCCCATAGATTCCTGGTGATTATTAGATAATAAGAGGCATTCCCAGGATTCTCAGTGATAATGAGACAGGAGGCCCCTCCCCCATAGATTCCTGGTGATTATTAGATAATAAGAGGCATTCCCTGGACTCCGTGATCATGTGACAGGAGACCCCTCCCCCATAGATTCCCGGTGATTATTAGATAATAAGAGGCATTCCCTGGACTCCGTGATCATGTGACAGGGGCTCCTCGCTCACGGATCTCTCCTGATTATTTGACATCCTCCCCGCCTGTGATGTCAGGATGTGCATGGTACCTTTTCTCTTTGATCAGTAGACTGGAGATAAAGTCTTTGCCTTCTTCTGAGACCGTTTCGAAGGGTTCCTCATCAAAGTCTGTTTGAGCAGATAGCACATTATTCAGCGTCTCTGTGTCATTATCCCCCAGGAATGGAGACAGCCCACTCAAGCTGGAAAGAGAGAGAGAGATTGAATATTGGGGGGGGACGAGGAAGGGTAGAATGGGGACAGCTCATGTTATAACTTTTGCTTTAATAACCCTCACCTATATTCAATGGCCCATTCACGTCTACACAAGCTGCAATCATTGCTCAGGCCTGCTCGGCTCTGTCTAGGGAGGCAACACCACCCTTCTGCCACCCTGAGCCAGAGCAACGCCATCCCATGTACAAATCTAGATTTTTAGGGCCTGGTATTGAAAATCTACCTGGCTGACTAAGTTTGCCAGATAAACTCAGTGCACAATAAAGCTCTGGAATTTGTTGCCAGAGGATGTGGTTGGTGCAGTTAGTGTAGCTGGGTTTAAAAAAGGTTTGGATAAGTTCTTGGAGGAGAAGTCCATTAATGGCTATTAATCAAGTTTACTTAGGGAATAGCCACTGCTATTAATTGCATCAGTAGCATGGGATCTTCTTAGTGTTTGGATAATTGCCAGGTTCTTGTGGCCTGGATTGGCCTCTGTTGGAAACAGGATGCTGAGCTTGTTGGACCCTTGGTCTGACCCAGTATGGCAAGTTCTTATGTTCTTAGCTTTGCCACGATATTCAGTATTGCGATTGCACCAGTGAATAGAGTCAGCTTTCTTAAAGTGAGCAGGATAAGTATATTCAGCTAGCTTTAGGATAACCAAATAGCTGTCTTAACCAAGCCAAATGGCTCTGAATATTGGTGTTTATTTGTCCAAGTTAATCAGAGAAGTGGATCTGCCTGGTAATGCTCCCCTCCACCTGTTACTTTTATCCTGATATAATGTTAGCTGATTAAGTGATAGTCGCTGACCACAGCCAGATAATCAAATGGCATCTTTCAGCCATCTAAGCCTGAACTTAGCCAGTTAAATGGCGCTGAATATTGGGCTCATTTTATTTATTGCTTCTAAGTCATCATGATCGGTTAATGTGTCCTTTTTGTAAGAAATAGTATTTGGTTCTAAGGTTACATTGTTATGGTTTTACTTTTATTTTATTCTTTGTACATTGTTTTATTGTTTTATTGTATCGCCCACCTGAGTTCTTTGTAAACCGGCATGATGTGCTGCACGAATGTCGGTAAATAAAAGTTAATAAATAAATAAATAAGTCACCCTTCCGCATCGTGCTGCTTAACGAGATGTACAACATTGTATTGAATCACAAAACAATGCACCTTGAAAACTGTGTACAATTCTGGTCGCTGCATCTCAAAAAATATATAGTTGTGATGGAGAAGGTACAGAGAAGGGCAACCAATGGAGCGATACAGACGCATTATGACATTTTCCATTTTATTAACCATTCCCTTCCTAATAATTCTTAACATTCTATTTGCTTTTTTGACTGCTGCAGCACACTGAGCCGACAATTTTAAAGTATTATCCACTATGATGCCTAGATCTTTTTCCTGGGTGGTAGCTCCTAATATATTTATTTATTTATTTATTTAAATTCTTTTAATATACCGATGCTCAAGACCAAGTCTTATCGTACCGGTTTACATTGGAACTGGGGGAAACCAATTAACTGTCGAACATAGGAATATCAGGAACTGCCCTATCATGGTTCAACTCATTCCTCAGCAACAGAGGATATAAGGTAAAGATCCACAACAAGGAATCTTCCCGACATTCCTCATCTTTAGGAGTTCCTCAGGGCTCCTCCCTCTCACCCACACTCTTTAATATTTACCTCCTTCCGCTATGTCAACTACTAACCCG
Organism: Rhinatrema bivittatum; assembly: GCF_901001135.1. Taxonomy (NCBI): domain Eukaryota; kingdom Metazoa; phylum Chordata; class Amphibia; order Gymnophiona; family Rhinatrematidae; genus Rhinatrema; species Rhinatrema bivittatum. The sequence goes on from NC_042622.1 coordinate 2,519,824, forward strand.
CCTGAAACTAATCCACTTCCTATACGCGGACGACGTGCAGATCCTGATCCCTATCAATGAAACCATTGCCAAAACTCTTGAATTCTGGGAACTCTGTCTTAAAGAAATCAATCTCCTCTTATCGAATTTAAACTTGATATTAAATTCGGCTAAGACGGAACTTCTGATCATCTCACCTGACAATAGTAACCCACTTCTGAGTCTTCCAACCAACCCACCTACCACCCAAACAAGGGACTTAGGAATAATTATCGACAACCATCTCAACTTAAAATCGTTCATCAAACAAACTACTAAAGATGGACTTAAAGATGGACTTAAAATCGTTCATCAAACAAACTACTAAAGATGGATTCTACAAACTCCAAGTACTTAAAAGAATCAAACCGCTCCTGCACGTTAGAGACTTCAGAACGGTACTTCAAGCAGTTATCTTTTCTAAGATAGACTACTGCAACTCTATCTTACTTGGTCTTCCTTCCGCTTCCATCAAACCCCTTCAGATGCTCCAGAACACAGCTGCGAGAATTCTGACCAACACCAGGAGAAGAGATCACATCTCACCCATTCTCAAGAACCTGCACTGGTTGCCTATACACTTCAGAATCATCCACAAATCCATCACTATTATCCACAAGGCCATACATCACCAAACAACGCTCGATTTACAAATTCCTCTCAGACAACACACTTCCACCAGGCCCATCAGAGAAGCCTACAAAGGATCACTCCATGTCCCCCAAACCAAAACCACTCACTACCTAACTTTCAGAGACCGAGCCTTTTCCACAGCCGGCCCTTCATTATGGAACTCTATCCCTCCGGAGCTGAGACAAGAACCATGCCTACCGACTTTTAGAAAAAGGCTTAAGACTTGGCTATTTAAACAAGCCTTCCCAGACCCGATCTAAATGATAGTAATTTTACAAGAGACAGCAAACTATACAATAGATTTCATATCATAATGTAAATAATGTAAATATTTTAATCCCTTCCGTTCGTCTCTCTTATTCTAATTTCTCTTCCCAGTTTTAAGACCCTGTTGTAATGTAACTTTTGTTCTCCTTGCACTTGTTTTTCGTTTCTTGTTCTCACCCCTTGTTTTATGTAAACCGGCATGATGTGGTTTCTAATCATGAATGCCGGTATAGAAAAACGCTAAATAAATAAATAAATAAAATAACAACTATATAGAAGGTAAAGTTACATTAAACAGGGAGCAAAAACATGGGAGTTGGAAGACAGGAAAGATTTTAAACGAATGCAACTGGAGAGTATTAAAATAGTCAAAGAAAAACAATAGAGAAGCGAGACATATAAAGGTTGCTGAGATTGGCTGGAGATATATCATAGGCAATTATTAACATAATATTTCTTGATGAAGGAGGGAACATGGGGAGGTAAGCCGGGGGGGGGGGGGGGGGTGTGGTGGCAGGGCAGGGACCGAAGCGAGGACGGAGGGAGGAGAAAGGGAAAGGGTAGGAAGCTGAGAGTCAATGTTGGTTGGTGGAGGCTCCTTCAATGGTAAGCTTGTGCCAACAGCCAGGTTTTCAGTTTTTTTCTGAAGGTGAGATGGCATTGTTCCTGGCGTATATCTGGGGGAAGCGAATTCCAATGGAGCGGACCCGCTGTCGAAAGTGCTCGCTTATGAATGGAGTTGTGGACCGAGGATTTGTTAGGGGGGGCCTGGAGAGAACCTTTGTAGGCGTATCTGATCGGCCTTGCTGAAGTATGTAGTTCAAGAGGGATGGCGAATTGGAGTGTGGTTTGCTGGTAGACAGATTTGTGGATGATGGTGAGAGTCTTGAAGAGTATTATATATTGGATGGGTAGCCAGTGTAGGATTTTTAGGATTGGTGTGATGTGGTCCTTACGACGTGTGTTTGTAATGATCCTGGCCGCTGCGTTTTGCAGCATCTGTAGTGGTTTAGTAGAAGAGGCGGGGAGACCAAGTAGTAGAGCGTTGCAATAGTCGATCTTTGAAAACAGTATGGCTTGAAGAACTGAACGGAAATCCTGGAAGTGTAAAAGTGGTCTTAGCTGCTTCAAGACCTGTAGCTTAAAGAAGCATTCTTTAGTTGTGGTGTTAATGAACTTTTTGAAATTCAGTCTGGAGTCAAGTGTGGCCCCAAGGTCTCTAACCTGGCTTGCTAGTGGAGTAGTTACGTTGTTGGCGATGGGGTTGTTGTCGCTGGGGGAGATAACCAGGAGTTCTGTTTTGGACGTATTAAGGACCAGGTTGAGACTCGAGAGAAGGAGGTTGATGGCGTGTAAACAGCTGTTCAAAAAATTTGGAGTAGAGGAGATGGGGTCCGAGATGGGGATTAGGATCTGCACATCGTCCGCATATATAAAATGGGTGAGGTTGAGGCTATTGAGTAGCTGGCATAAAGGGAGTAGATGGATATTAAACAGGGTGGGGGATAGTGAAGAACCCTGTGGTACTCCTTGTTTAGAAGGTATGTAGTGCCTGTTGTTCAAAAAGGATTTGAACCAGAGCAGTGCAGAGCCAGAGATGCCTATTTCCATTAGACGGTTGATGAGGATAGAATGGTTTACCGTGTCGAATGCCGCTGAAATATCGAGAAGGGCTAGAAGGTAGGATTGTCCCTTGTCAAGGCCCATCAGGATGTTGTCCGTTAAAGAAAGAAGGAGGGATTCTGTGTTTAGGCGTTTCCTGAATCCGAATTGAGAAGGGTAGAGAATGTTGTGAGAGTCAAGGTAGTCTGAGTCGGGTGTTGACCAGCCTTTCCATTAGCTTGGCTATAAAAGGTAAGTTTACAATGGGGCAGAAATTTACAGGGTTGGCTGGGTCCAGGTTGGGTTTTTTTAGTAAGGGTTTCAGGGAAGCAATTTTTAAAGAGTCAGGGACAGCTCCTTGATTGAAGGAGCAATTTATGTCAGCCAGAGGTTTAGCAATGGTGTTAGGAATGGTGAGAAGGAGTTTGGTCGGTATTTGGTCCAATGGGTGTGAAGGTTTCATTTTCTTGATTATCGATTCGATTTCCAGGGATGATGTGGGTTCAAGAGATTCTAGCGTCTGTTTGTGGGTAGTTGGTGAGGGATTTTGGCTCTGTGGAGGCGAGGGATTTGATGAAGTGTTAGATGTTGCCAGAGGGGCGAGTAGATTTTTGATTTTGTTGTCAAAGAAGATTGCCAACTCTGTAGATTTGTTTTGGGCTTCTTCTTCTGGGAAGGTAGGGGGAACAGGGGTGGTAAGGGCTGCAACATATGAGAAAAGAGTTTTTGGGTCGTATAGGAAGCCGTGTATTTTTTTGGCGTAGAAATCTCGTTTAGAGCGGATAATGGAGGTCCTATAGTAGTTCATTGTGGTTTTGTAAGAAGTCAGGGAGGTAGGGGAGGGATCCTTCCACCAGCATTGTTCTTTGTGTTGTAGGTCTTGTTTGAGTTTTCTTAATTCAGTTGAGAACCAGGGTTTTCTGTTCGTGCGGGTGGGGTTGATAACTTTTGAAGACATGGGGCAGATTATGTTTGCTACTGAGTGCGTGATAGTTTGCCAGGAGTTAATAGCGGTATCAGCATCAGAGAGATCCAGGTTCGTTAGGTCCTTGGCAAGGCTGTTGCTGAGAGTGTCCATGGAACATGGTTTCCTGAACTGGATAGAGGATTTGGTAACAATGGGAGTCTGTTTTTGTTTTATAGATAATTCTGTAACTATCAGCGAGTGATCTGACCATGGGATGGGGGTGCAAGAAGGTGGGGAGAAGGGTGAAATGGTTTCATTCGTGAATATCAGGTCAAGCGTGTGGCCTGCCTTATGTGTGGGGCTGTTTATAATTTGTTTGAATCCCATAGCCTGGAGGGAGGAGAGAAGGGCTTCGCAATTGGATGATGGAGAGGGGGAGTCAACATGGATGTTGAAATCTCCTAAAATGATAGCCGGTGTGTTGGTGTTGATGTGTTTGGCTATGATTTCGATGAGAGGAGAGGGGTCAGCTTCTAGGATCCCCGGGGGGGGGGGGGGGGCGCGTATATAAGGCAGATTTGAAGCTGGGTGGATTTGAATAGTCCAATTTCTAGTTTGGTCATCGATTTGAAGGCTTGCTGGGATAGTCTCAGTTCTTTTTTTGGGATTAACATTATTCCACCCCCTCTTTTTTTAGGTCTGGGGATAGAGAAGATGTCATATTGTTGTATTGGTAATTGGTTAATTAGGGGAGTATCTGTGTTTTTCAGCCATGTTTCAGTAATGGCACAGATGTCCGGTTGGGTGTCCAGTAGGTGGTCGTTGAGCATGTGGGGTTTTTTTTGAAAGCGACTGCGAGTTGAGAAGGGTTAAGGTGATTAAAGACAAACCTAGGAATTGGGTTAGAGGGGAGATCATGATAGGAATCAGGGATCTCGTTGAGCGTAAATTGAGCATGGGTTGATAAGCTCTGTTAGGGAGTGAGCGAGGGATAATCGCTATGGGGAAGGTTTGTAGCATGTTGTCTTTTTGGAAGAAAATGGATGAGGGTCAGGATTGTGGAGGGGAGTATAGCTGCTAGAAGAGATGAGTGATGTGAGGTTGCAGAGTGCAGGAGACGTTGGGTGCTGGAGTGATTGCTGGCGGAGATGATCGTTGGAGGAGTCGAGTGCTTGATGGTCGCTGTAGGGGACAGGGGTGCTCGGAGGTTGCTGGTGGAGGGGATTGGTCGTTTGTTGCTGTAAAGGGTGAATGCTGGCTGGTTGAAATGTGTAGATGAGGGTTGGATGGTTGAAGAGGTATAGATGAGAATTAGATGAGTGCTGGCTGGTTGAATGCTGGCTAGTTGAATGGTTAATGGTTGAATGCTTGGTAGAATGCTGTCAGGTTGGTTGAGTGCTGGCTGTAAAAAGTGGATGCTTGCTGGTTGAATGGTTGAATGTTGGCTGGTAGAATTGGTGTAGAAGGGAGTGGGATGAATACTTTTGTAGGAGAATGTTACGAGGGACTAGAAGGAAGTAAAGGAATGTGGATTGCCTGAGCTACTCCGTAATAATAGTGGAGTAAAGTCCAGTATAGGAATTCAAATCTTGAGGCTCGTGAGGGTAACTCTAAAAGGGACGGCTCCTCGGAATGCTTTTCCTACTGGGGTGCAGGTTAAAGAATTGACGACATAAGGAGCTATCAAAAGGTGTTGAGCCCCTGGGGGGGGGGGGGACGGTCAAACTCACAGTGGGTGTCCTCCCCTTACTTGAGTCGATTCTCTCCTACCTTGTTCTCCAGCTGCTGGGATGACTGGAGGTGTGTGTGTAGCTGATATCCAGGGAGGGTGAGAGGGTGCAAACCTCGTTCTGGTGGGAGCCATGGAAGAGAATAAGATTTAGGAGGAATTTGAGAATATACTCAGGGGGTTCGGTGGACCCCTTCGGGGCTGCACAAAGGGGCAGGCCCCTTTGTCGCGCGGCGCCTGTGAGCAGGTTGGCGCTTTAAATCCTGTGTAGTCGCGCTAGAGTGATGTCACCGGCGCGACTTAGTTGAGCTGAGGCGGCATCAGTCGGCAGGAAGAGGGCCAGCCCTGGTTGACTCCTCCCCGGTTAACTCGATCATCAGGAGGAGAGCTGGATCGTGTCGGCGTGGTGCGGAGGGAAGAGGAAGGCAGTGAAGAAGAAGATCCCCAAGTGGCCGGTGCGGGGGCCCACGGAGGGAGGGCGAGAGTTAAGGGCCTTACCCCGATGGGCTCAAGCGCCGGCTGCGTGGGCCTCTCTCCCAGCTCCTACGGTGACTCCGTTGTTTTCTCCTTCAGGGACGAGCAGTCCGTTTGAATATGGAACCTAACATTGTGTAACTGCAGCAAGGGTTATTTTTCCCTATATGCAACACCTTGCACTTGTCCACATTAAATTTCATCTGCCATTTGGATGCCCAATCTTCCAGTCTTGCAAGGTCCTCCTGTAATGTATCACAATCCGCTTGTGATTTAACTACTCTGAATAATTTTGTATCATCTGCAAATTTGATAACCTCACTCGTCTTATTCCTTTCCAGATCATTTATAAATATATTGAAAAGCACCGGTCCAAGTACAGATCCCTGAGGCACTCCACTGTTTACCCTTTTCCACTGAGAAAATTGTCCATTTAATCCTACTCTCTGTTTCCTGTCTTTTAACCAGTTTGTAATCCACGAAAGGACATCGCTCACCTCTGTAATGTAATTTACACGCATTGCATCTTTTTTTCTAAGCAATCTTAGAGGCTAAGTTTATTTTTACATCATGCACACAGTGTGTTACAATATAGTTAATAAAACAAATACTATCGATAAGTAAATATATCAAACCCTGGGTTAGAGATGTGAATCAGAACCGGAATCGGTTTGGTTCCAGTTCAGATTCAAATCTTGTAATTTTTATCGTCCGGCCCGATTGGTTTTTTGTTTATCGGCTGCGCTCGATCCGATAAACAAAAAACCCACCCCGACCCTTTAAAACTGATCCCTTAGCCTCCCCCACCCTCCCGACCCCCCCATTTTTAAAGATGGCACCGGCCATCCAGTGCTCCTACCATGTGACGGGGCTGGCCAATGGCACGGATACCCTGCTACATGGTAAGGGCAAAGGGCATCGGCGCCAGTTTTATTAGTGGCAGCCGACGGCCCGAGAGCGGGCAATGGGTCCCGGGGCTTCCACTGGACCACCAGGTGATTTTAAAACATTTTTTGGGGGGGGGGGGGTTTGGGAGGGTGGGGGAAGGTAAGGGATTAGTTTTAAAGGGTCGGGGTGGGTTTAGGGGTTGTTTTGGTGTGCCGGTTTTCCCGCCCCTCCCCCCAAATAACTCCCGTTAGTGGACACAAACCCGATTAACGATTTTTTCACGATAAATCGGGGGAATTTCTATTGTATCGCACTCTTTAACAATTTTTGACGATTTAAAAAATATCGGACGATATTTTAAATAGTCAAAAAACGATTCACATCCCTACCCTGGGTAGCCCTGTAAACGGACTGTAACAGTGATCTAGTCTAGAGATTAGCAATGTTTGGGTGAGCAAGTCAGCTGACTCTGCACAGTTTGAGCTAATTTACCAGAAATTGCATGAAAAAATCTGAGCCTGCAGGGAGAAGTTAGAATTCCGGTGGCCCCTTAAGTTTCTAACATCCCAGCAGAAAGAGGAGACCCTACAACATACACTAAGTCTTGCTGCGCTTCTCTCAGACGTGTTACGATTCACAATCCCTTTCCCCCACAGTCAGGCCCATACAGAACGCTGCACTCGCCTAAGCGCACCATTTAGCCCCGTTTGGCCCCGCATTTTTGATGCGCTATTATTACCCCTTATACTGCAAGGGGTAATAGCACGTGGAAAACACGTGGCCAAACTCCCCGAAACTAATAGCACTCATCACATGCAAATGCATGTTGTTGAGTCTATTAGTTAATCACCCAAAATATAGAAAGTAATGGCAGGAGTTAATTTCAGATGGCACCGGGCAAGCAGTTTTTTCTACTTTTATGTACACCCTCCACAACAAACAACACAACTTAACTTTAATATCACAA